>NW_019214571.1:0-103265 GCF_002532875.2 Varroa jacobsoni
AAAAAAAAAAAAAAAAAAAAAAAAAAAAAAACTAGCTAAATAGCTGAAGCGAAAAATGGTTGACATGAGCAGAAAGAATACATTTGAAACATGTTGACTGTGAAATTCGCGTATATCATACATTTACAGATGTCCAATGTCGGCTTTATAATCTAGGAGACAACATTTGACAAAGCGAATTGGTTAAGCACAGAGAACGAAGACAACCGTTGTTCAAGGGTGGCTTATTAGCTCGAATCGTGAAAGTGTGTCCCCTTTGTTCGTGCCCGTTGTGTGGTGGTATAGTGTTTAACGTATCGTATGTAACACAAGCGGAAGAGGAAGGCTCGACTCATTCGAAATCAGTTGAGTCCGCGATGTCGAAACCAGACCCTTTGCGTATTCGTATCTCTCCCGTTCGTTTGCTCCCACTGCCTTTCCTGCTCTCTCTACCGCTTGGTCTTTTACGCCAGCCACAGCGGTTTCTGCTGTCGCCATCGTCCCTGTTGTAGTATTAACCATTAATCATATTTAGCCGTCGTGACTACTTAGGTTCATCCGCTGCTCGTGAGCAGCGTTTGGACGATTTCCACACCCGCAGGGAGAAGGCTGGGTCCTCCTATGCACGGGGCAAGCGCTTTCTTTTTCCCAGCTATTTCTTCTCTGGAATGCGCGGTTTGTACTCCTCGCAAACGAAGAAAAGGACGAAAAAGAATATTCCGTTGGATGGTGGCTGTTGGGAAGGACGGCCACACCCGAGAACTAGGAGTTGAGTTGAGGTACTGCCATACTCAGGACAATATACTACCAGTCTAACTAAACCAACGCAGCAAAAGTCCCAGAGTGGCGGCGGTGGCTGCTGATGCTACTTTGCGAAACTAAGGAGCCACGGCGGTAGAGCAGGCGAAGTGTAGAATGGAATCCGGGAAGCGTCCGACGCGTGCGCTATCTCTTATTCGAATTAACGAGAAAAAGCGAGCAATGACTTTGAGGGGTCTACACTGACTCCTTGTCGCCTTTGCCGGCAGTCGGTCGACAGTCGCCGCTCCGCAACGGCCGCCGACCACTCCTCGAGCTGAACTCGAGGCGCCTGTGTTAGCAGGCATCCGTGGACCGGTCAGATATTTAAAAGTAATTATGTGTCCGACTTCTAACAGCTCCCCCTAATTTGAGGCCGCTTTCGCTGGCCGACCTCGACTATAGTCCGCCGCGGTGCTTGCAGTCGCCGTGTTCCTTGTGGTCGGGGGGAGCGCTAGCACTTCTTGGGTCGGCTGACTGTCTATGGCGACATCGCCGTACGCGTGGACACACAAACATACGTCCATACAAACACACACACATACAGAGTGCGTTGTCTTCAGAACTACGCAGTGCTCCTTTGCTGGCGCGATCACAGGCTGGGTCTGCTGATTCCTCTGATTCTTTCTGCTCGTATTTCTTCTACTTGAGATTCTTATGATTCAGGCCGCCTCGTTCCTCACTCGCCTGTTGCCCCCGCTCAACGCCTCTTTGCCCCAAGCGTATCTTCTCTCTTCGTTGGTGGATTGCAAAACTCATGGGTTCAACATTTATTCATTTGTTCGCCCCAAATGTTCATTCATTTTGTATGCGAATCAGGGACAGTATCATACGGCATTAGGATTCGCTGATCTTTGTAAACCGGACTGAAGCATGTGGAGGTGTGAGCGGAATGGATGACAAGGTCAAGATTTTGATTTGTCGCCTAGGACAAATGGTGATGAGACTAAAACTGCTTACATGTTTAGTTCGGTGAAATACAAAGTTACTCTTCCTGCTAAGACTAGTGTATTTACCCTGTGTGAAAGTGGACTTTTTATTATACATCCACCATTAACTCATACTCCGAATGATAAAAATAAAATACACAAGCAACTGATTCAAGTAATTCAATAAATAGCACCATTTCATACTATCCTTGTCGCCTATTTTGAAGTATTGGGGTGTCTTTCTTTTTAGTGTCATGCTTGCTTTAGCTAAAGCGTAGCATTGAACCCCAAACACTCAAAATTAGCGTACCCATATCATTGTGTTGGAGTGTCTAAGTTTGACGTCTGCCTGGCACCTTTGGCAGTAAGTAACTGCAACTTTGCCAAGTTAGCGATCTTTTGTTTCTGCTCGTTCGTCGACAATGAAGTAGGAAGATGTCTTCGGCGTATCCTTTGGCAGATAGCGACGCAAAGAAAGATGGTTTTATCCGCTCAAATATCGCCCACTCAGCAGAGGTCGACTCGTATCGAATCAACTCTGTCGAAGCTAAGCAGCGTAACGCTAAGAACGGAACACAGACCCACAAACTGAGCTTTATCTGTCGGTTTCGTAATCTTGTTTGTGTAAAACAAGAAACCGGCCCAGAACGCTACTCCTGGGACCGCCACGTTCTACGATCCCTGATACTGCACACAGCAAACACCACTCAATACGATGCCACTCAAGTAGGGATCTTATATCTTCGATTTGCAAAAATCTTTGCACGTTCCTCAAATAGATTTTCAAGATATCACGATCCCATTGAAACACGTACGTTCTCTGTTACCGCAATGTATTGAGCGATATCATTGTCACAGAAGTGTACGAAATAAGTCAAATATTTTATAGTTAGACTCATGATTCTGGAGTATCGAAAACAATAACTATTGTTATTAACTTTCACTAACTAGATGTATCGTATTTAAACTTTTCAAATGCTTAACAGTCGAAAATCGAACGGTAGGTAAGGTTGATTTTTTTCCCGTCCAAAAATCATGGTAATTTCTTCAAAGGAACATTTCTTATAGATGTGCGCAATTTGAATTTCTCTCAAGAGCAGTCGTAACAATGTTACGTAGCCTGCCTATAAGAAGCTGTTACTGTATAAGAACGTAATGATTATTAGAGCATGTTGAACGCGTTATATGCGAACACGGACGATAAAACTGATCTGTGTCCTATCTTTCTGATGCCTTAAGGAACGATTCTGCTCCCGCCTGTACAGTCCTGCCGACGTGCTTTTTTCTATTATTGTTCAAAAATATTTTCTTTTGTTGTTCGTGTAAGTGTAAGTATTCTTTTTGCTTTTTTTTTTTCTGTCATAACTAAGGACATTGCAATTGAAGTACATCAAGCCTGTGTTTTCCCTTTCGTCGCGCACCGTTTAGGGTTGTTCAGAAAGAAGCAAGAGCAAGTTTGGTCTTGTATAGTAAACGCATAAAGAGGTGTGACCGTCTGTTTCTTGCTGTCAAGGAGAACGACTAATGCGGCAAGAAGGCAATAGTCTGGCGAAGATTGAACAGGCAGCCTAAAGGTGGGTTGATATCCGGATGCACTTTGGAATTCTCATGCGATCACCAGCCGAAGGGCTGCTATGATGCGCTGTGGTCAGAATGCCCCTGTCGACGCTATGTTGGCGGCCAAATGTCTAGGCTGCCAACGCGTTTGCTGATGCCACTTTATGACGGTTGTGGAAGCAGTAATAGTAGGAATCAATGGCTATTCACTTACAGACAGATATGCCGCAGATTTGCCCCATCGTCTTCTCTTGCTCTACCCCTTCCCCATATCTAGTCCCAATTTCTACAAGCCCGCATCTTCACACCCCGTGTACCCACCCCATGCATGGCCCCCGTACTACTAACCTCACAATCTAACCCCGATCTAACTCCTCTTCTTCTTCTCTTATAGAAGCCTTCTCATAGAACAAGATAGAACTATGTAGAGTCTGTATGGGAACAGAAGGATGTCCGTGGGATGATGCCCTGGGGGAGTGTGGTCGTGGCCGCCGCCGCCGCCGCCGCTTGTCTCAAGGATGTCAGGGGCGGACAGGCGTCGAAGCGAGGTGGGTCGGCCACTCAGGCAACGAAGGAACGGAGTTGCCCTACATCAGTAACAGCAGCATCGAAAGTACTTTCCTCGGAGCACAGATATTCTCTTTCGTTCATTGTCTCGCTCGGATTCTTCCTGACTTTCCCATTCGTCCCAATTTCGTTGCCCATGAGGTCCCCGCGGCTACTGCTTTAGTAGTCTTTGTATCCAACGTTGAGCGGAATGGCGCGTGGCGCATGTTGCGAGGAAAGCGAAAAGCAGTGCGCTCAAATGGCACCTCACACCTATAAGTGTTCGCTTACCACTCTTGCAGATATCTATACGTAGAGACGTACATAGGCTTAGACCCTCACCCAACAGATAAAATAGGAAGAAGAAGAAGAATCGAGGAAAGGGGGAATGAGAGAGGTGAGGGAAAGGTATGGCCAAGCCGATGCCAGAGCTATCAAAGCTTCGCGTCCGTTGGCAAACGAAAAGCCTTCAATGAATAAGAGCTAAAGTGCCACCGTTGCTGTGAGATGACGATGCAGAACAGAATTAGACAGAAGCTTTGCAGGTAATAGGCAACATGGCAGGTCATAGTGCGCTGATAGATTTTGCTAGTGCATACCAGCATATCATATACAGAGGTCATGATATAGTTTCGTCATCTGTTTTTGTGCCATGGCGTATATGATCTAACGAGCGTTGACTAAACACTCCGACTCAACTAATTATATTTCATTAATAGCAGGCTAGCGGGATCCATGAACGTTGCCAATGCGTAACTGAAAAAAAAGCAGTCAAATAGTGCTTCTGGAGTTTTAATTCATGTGTCATTATCGTTTCCGCAAACACATTTATACGTGACATCGTAATATACGTAAATAGCCTACATATAAATGCAAAATTTTCGAACGAAGTATTTCCACATGACGCACCGTCTTGGAAATAGTCAAGCAGAATAAAATTTTGTCCTATCCAGGTCTTCAGGGCTGCTTTACACAAACTGGCAAAAGCAATATTTCTAGGACCAGGCAATCGCGACCCGAATCTCACCATCCAGGTAGTAATTAAGCTCGTACGTAATCGTGTTCCACGTGAACTTGACGCTGGATACAAGCGCCGACACCTCTCTCGCAAATTCCGCCACTGAGTTCCATTTTCCATCGTGTGTTGTAGGTCCTTGGCAAAAATCACCCATAGAAAGTCCTGTACGTTTGCTGTTGTAGCTTACAGGTGATGGCCTCCCTGCTATTAGTCCTGAGTTGGGCCTGTCTAGATTCACGCTCGCTCGCTCGCTCGCTTGACACTTCAACCCATGATATCTGCAACTATCCTCCACCTGTGAATAATGGTGCCACCTTCGTAGCTTCGATATAGTTGTATGCTTCTCAAAGAATATTTGCGGTACGCTAGCTAGGAAACGTCTTCAGATATCCGTTCGTAGATGCAGAGTTTATTGAGTCGTCGTCGTCGTTGTGGCTTCGAACGGACTTCGGCGGATTCGATATCACTCAATTTCCTGTATACAGGGAAACGAATCGTGAGTTCACTGTTCCCAAATTCTCGCTTATTGAGTATATTCGTAACTAAAAAATCGCAAATTTTCGAGAGAAGTTCGGCGAAAATATCATGCCCTATCGTTTGAATTCACGCGGGTGTCTGCATTCATAAGACGACTACAATTCGTATCTTGCCTTTCGCTTTACCTACCACGTCTGAAAGCTGCTACATCTAGCCAACTCGTACTATCTAGGGGCACCGCTGAAAGTAAAAATCCAACCGTGATATCCCTGTCAGAGGAAGCTCTACGCTAAGCATGAATAAACACTATCCTTGGGCAGCTCCTTTATTGCCAACATTCTCCATAGGTCCTTTCGATTTTCAGGTACGTTCTGCGATAATTTCTCTGACATTGAACGCACAGATGATGCTAAAAAGATGTGAAGATATATGAAAAGTAAGCCAAAGTTCGATCATTAGAAAAGCAGTCTTTTTTTACTATTCATTTTCATTTCTTATACTGCGAACACACACTCAAATAGCGATTTTTATTTGAAAATAAAAATCAACAGAAAATAACGCAAAAATCGAATATATGCTTAAGGCGCTTGCGGATTTTCATATTACGTCCTTGAGAAGCGGTAGCTTTAAATTGTCTCACTTTAGCCTTAGCTTTCTTATAAATGTGACGATACGAGTATGTATTCTTGAGAGCGGAAGCAACCTTAATGAAATATTTCGCCGTAGACTTGCGCAATCATTGAGAATGTACTAACGTTTTTAAGAAAATTTTGTATATACGTTGTTCTTTTATTTTTGATATTAACAATGTTTTTTTTCTTTGAATAATTTCTCATTTCACTGTATATAAAATATCACGCGGTAACACATACGACACTTCTTTCATGATCTTTCTATAGTATCGACCGTTTAATAAAATCGAAGTTATTCTAATCTGGAGTACAGACGGATAACGATGACAGACTAATCGTCGTCGATCTTCGCTAATCGTTGTATCTAAACAATAAATACATCCGTCTCCAAACGTCTGCAGTTGAAGAAAACTCTAATGTATGTATCCTAGGTAACGTGTTCGAGGTTCGGTAGGAGGTTAAGTCGAATACGGGATCAACTGCTCGCACTAGAATGTACCTAGCATTATTATACTAAAGTAATATCAGATTCGTCCAGTTCTATAGAGTTTAAAATAATTATGCAGCACCTTACAATGCTAACAAAACATGTTCGATCTTTATAAAATAATCCCAAATTTTCCGCAACGGAAGCGTACCCGTACCAATCTGGCTTGGCTCTTCTCTGAAATCTGTCTGACCATGAATGATCTTTACCACAATGGTCAAGTGGTACGAACAGCTTTCATAAGCTGCGCATACAATTACCACAGTGAACCAATCAGGTTTCATGCTGAATAAGTTTATCGTATACAAGAAGCAAAAAATAGCCACCGGACCCCTCGAATAAGATTCGATCCGATGCCTGTACAGCGTAACGGCATCGGCTAAATATGGTCTCATCGACGTACGCATACTGACTGCAAGTAAAACTTTCCGCAGTGCCGACAATCCTAACGCCAGCCGCCTGCTGTGTGTTCCACGCGTGAGCGAGGAAAAACGTCGTTGTGCTTAGATGGTAGTTGTGAGGTATATAATTTTGTTTTCCTAGACCGCCGCTCGCCTCACACAGTATTTATGAGATGCGGGACGCTTGATTGTGAGATGGCCGTCGTACAGTGCGAAAGATTCGTCATTTCCCACTGACCAAAAGACCATCCCGTCTGAGTTCCCTTTCCGTCGTTCCGCTGTTTGCCGTCGCTTGTGCCTTCTGTGCACATATGTTTCCGAAGCTGCTATTCATTCTGATGCTTACTCCCGGGCCGCGGCGTCGTTCGCGGCAGCTCGCTTGCCGTTGTGCGAACAATGGTAGCTTAATTCATTAGTCGGTATATAAGAAGCTTCGCTTCGGTCTGTACTTGTTTGGGCCAGTTGTGCGCAGGCCGCGCTTTGCGGACACATCAAGCGTTGAGTTTGCCGTTCACTGCTTGCAGCCTATTGGTCCCATTTTGCCGCTACTGGCCTGAAGTCTGTTCTTAACTGCTGTTGTTGCGGTTACAAGCAGCGTCGCTTCTGCTGCAACTATTGGCATCTTTCGTGTAGGCCTTTCCTGCTGTGGTATATTGTAAGCAGCACGCGCAGACAAGGTAGACCGGTCACTGCAATCGTCTAGGTTAGCCTGTGCAGTTGATCGTTTTTAGGCGAAGTTTTAATGAGTAACTGAGAGCAAGAGCCCAACAAGTCGTTGTGAGCGTGCCCGAAACTCGCATGTCTCACCGCGCCGCTTGCTACACTTTTTGGCCTACACAGAACAGTGGTGGCCTCGTGTCGCTACTCTGCGGTACGAGCGCCTGTCGCCACCGCCGTGCGACGCTGGTCGCTCTCGTAGCTCCTCTTCTATTCGCCTTGCCTCCGCAAGTCGTTACCGCCACTCGGAGTAACATAAATTGTCGCCTATCGGGTGTTTGCGCTTGGGATCGCTCGGTGGACCGGCGAGCTGTGACAGCGCCGACGGCAGTGGCAGCAGCAGGGTCGTACTACTGGCGTGAGCTGGAGTAGTAGACAAGAAGAGAAAAAGAGCGAGAAATAGAAGTGGGGCAAAGCTTGGAGACGCCGTTCGAAGGCAGTGAAGGTCTCCCAACATTGTGGAATAGAGTATACATGGGCCCAGTGTAAGGTAGGATAGGGGGATGAGGGCCAAGGGGCCGTAAAAGGTTGGAGGGACGTTGGGCTGAAGCAGACGACAGTCGCCGACGACGACGACGACGCCGCCGCCAGTGATGGAAGACTGAAGCAGCTTCGCTTCCCTAAAGCTGTCACAGTGTGCGCGTTCTATGCAAGTCTATGAGTGTGTCTGTGAAGTGGCCAGCAGTAACGGGACAGGGAAGACTGTACTTGGCAAACAATGGTCTTCTTGTTTTTCGCTATCCCCGAAGTTGCGACTTTTGTTTTCCGTCTCTTGCTGCTTTCCTGTCTTTTCCCTACCAGATCCAGTATTGGTTACGCCGAGGGAATAGATGGCTGCATGCGTCCGACTAGCAAGAAGTTGTCGTCCGCTTTCTGTATCGGCCGACGGTGTCACTTTCGCCTGTTTTTGAAGCTATCACGTCGCCCCCAAGAGTGGCGGGTGCCGGCAACGATAGACTCCCGCGACCACATCGCTCGACCAAGATAGGATGTGCGTGCGAGCAGGAGTTGTTGACCTGCCGTCTTCGTTCCCTCGCTACACAGCAATAGTTTCACTTGTATAGTGCTGGTACTCGCATATGGCTGAAGTGGTGCGTATAAACTAAGCACTATTCATACGCTAGATCGTTCAAGACAGATTCTACCAACAAGTGTTTCATGCGCCCGAGTCGAGCTAAGCTTTACGTATATGCGAAAGTACGTACTTTCGCATATACGTGTATATGGTACAAATAGAACTATTTTCTAATTTATTCAATGTCGGACAATTATATGTGTTCCCAATATTTTTAGTTTTCGTTAGCCGGATATGGAAAACTATCTTCGAGAACAAACAGTTACAGCAGAGCTTCAACATCAGCATACGACAATACAACAGACACACATCGCTGGTTGCAAATGTTACCGAAGAAATATATGGCGTTTTACAGTACTTCATTTTGATAACAGGCGAAAGCATCAAAATTACTGAATTGATTTAAGAACAGTTAGCATCATCGCTAAAGAGTTACGTTTCAGGACAAGGACAGGTTCAAGTGATTTCAGGACATCGTGTCTGATCCCTAGTTGTTTCATGCAATATTCCATCTAATATCTTGGTTAATTTAACGTTTAACCTACCGAAATTTCTTACTCAGCAGTTCCTATTCTGGTAAAAGCGATCAAACTGACCAATACGAGTAGATCTAGCTTTGAAACTAAATAAACAGTAAAAAAAAATGTCGAATTTTAAAACAAACCTATAACACTTCTTCCAGAAATAATTTTTATCCTGAGAAAAATGGTCAGTCATCAATTCACAAGCAGAACTTCTAACCAAGCAGTTACAGTTCATGCCCGACTATTTAAGGCCACAAACCACCTGCAGTTGTAGTTGCAAACCCGACGATAATCTGTGACTGAACCAATGTAATAATTTAATAGAGCTGCGGTAGAATAGAGCGGCAACAGACAGCAACGACTGACATTGTAAATGCGGGGAACGAAAACCCCATCCGCCAACTAACTCGCTCTCTGGTTAAAAATTAGACCGGTAGACTACCGGTCTAATGCGCGTCATTTATCCTCTGAATAATTGGGCTATATCTCTTCAGATATCAGCGTCCGTAATCACAGCTACCCGAGTACAGTGGACAACACAGCCAGTACCCTTTAGCCAGCGGCAACGACGACGGCGATGATAGTGGTACCAACGTACGCTGCTGTTTCAAAGTTCAGCGAGTGAGAATTTATAGGCCGCGATAGGATGACCCCGACCACCTAACACACTATTCGCCAGATACAGCATAGGCACACGCTTGTATATGGGGATGGATGTACGAGTCTATATGTGCCTGCGTGCGAAATGCGATGGGCGGCACAAAGGTGCTAGCTGAAGCCCGCCGGCAATTAACAGTATACGTCACTGGCGCTGATAACAAGAGAGAGCTGTGCGGTCCTCGCGTCGACGAACTGGCAGCTCGATGAAATTTCAGATCAGCGCATAAACGGAGCTCACCGAAGGAACCCTAAACACTACTCTGATTTTCTACACAGATACGTTTGTAGTGAAACAGAGAGGGAACAAGTGAAGGATGAAGAAAAAGAGCGTGTGTTACAAAAGTGCGCAAATAAAGCTTTGCAGCAAACCGCCCCACCGCCATACGCTTATCGACTTTTTCGCCAACCTGTAGCAATCTCCGAATCTACTACGAAAGGATAAGATCTGAACGCTGGCAAAATCCTTAAAGTCACTAGTGGGCAGCTAGTCGAGGATCGGCTTTTTTTCCCTATAAATTATCTTATGGATTTGTACAAACATGTATGGTGGGACTTAGTTGCAGTTTTTCATGAGTGAGAAAAAAACATTGTTGGAGATAGACGTTGGGAAATTCGATTTACAAATACAATTAAAAACAGTCGATCTTTCACTGTTGATCTTGTTTAGAGTATTTACCACTTTGATGTCTCGTTTTCATTATCGGTCAAATTGCTAGGCAACATAGCACGGCTTTCGCACCCAAACTCGACCCGACCCAAGCAAAACATTTCCTTACTTCAACCGGGTCCAAGAATGCCACAGATTTAGCATAGGTGGGAATATCATTTGAGTTATCGTGTCTATCTCCTAGGGTGGTTATATCAGCGAAATGTATCTAATTTTGATGTTTTATCACGTAACTGCTTGCTACGATGTACGTCGTTTATGTGCCTTTTGTAGCCGCTTGCGGTTGTCGTTGAAGAGCGGCGGGAGTTCGAATTGTCTGTCTTTCGTTGACTCGATTTACGTCGATCCTTCTATTTTTCTTTTACTCGGTCGTTTTCATCTTCTTAGCACCAGGCGACTATACAGTGAGATATGGCAGGTAAAAGCGGCGGAGCACAAGCTCAGTCGCTAGTTTCTTTCCGCTCTGTTCCACTTCTATCTTGGTATCTGGTTTGAATCCTTGCAACAGTGCGAGACGTCCTATGCTCGTCGTATTCGTGTCTTGGTCTGTTTTCCGCTCGGGCACTTGCCCGCGGCGGTACACAGATCTCTCTTCGACCATGAACGAAGAAATAGTAAGATCTCTCAGTTAGACTCGAAGGGAAAAGCGAGAGGCTTCCTTTAATTCGTGCTGCTCGACTGCTGGAGTGGCCGTCTGCCCGCCGCTCAGAACGCGACTTCCGACCAACGATCCCGCCGACTCTGAGTGCCGCCATGATTGGACCGACGCGCCACCAGCGACCATTCGAAATATTCATCTTTTGTAGCAACAGCGGCCAACAGCTTCCTTGTATTGCTTCAACGTATCACAAACGTTTTCAAGCGGTTCCCTAGCTATCAAACGGTTCACAACGAACAACCTCGAGATTTGCTCTGAGTAGAAAGAAGCAAACCAACAAGATATGTCGCAGTACCCCGGTCATATCTCTTTTTCCTGCTGCTACAACGACGACAACGATGACTACAGGGTTTGGAAATGGCAAAGTCGAGCCCGGCGAAATGGGAAGTGGGAGCATTTCAGAGAGTTTGCTATCTTCTGCCGTGCCTTTTCCATTTTGGAGGCGCGAACATACTTATATCCTGCTAGACTTTCCTCTGAAGCGTTTCTTCTCTATTCCTTAGCGTTGTCACCCACTCGAAGCCCTCTGGCCTGTGCAGTGAGGACTAACAAAACTCAAATTTAAAGTTGCCCTCTCGGCGATGGCCCATGACATCGAGGGACAAGCGGCGACAACAACAACAACAGCAGCAGCAGCTACGAGACACCGATGGCCGTGACTACTGTTAAGGCTAAAGCCTTCGCGTGTTGCCACACAGGCCCTTTTCCTGTCTCTCTGCCAACCAACTGTCCGACCTACGGACTGAGTAGACAAGCAGCAAGGCAGTTGCTGGGTTACGTAGTCAATTTTGGCGCAAGTGGCACTTTTGTCGTCTCGGTCGATTTCGGACGGACATAAGGTTTAATTTTATTTGTCTCCGTATAATCGCAGATACGCTGCCGGCTAAACGGGAGTGCGGGCGAGTGAATGACCATTTGTAGCTCCGCTGTACTGGCGGACGCCGAAGTCGACTCCCGCCAGAGATTGGCAGATGAAGCTTGCTTATATGTACATAGTGCTATGCAGTAGTTAATAAGCATTTGCATCTTATGCTACCAGCTGGGCCGCTCGGTTAGTTGCCCCGCCGAATGGTCCTATGCTGCGGATATCGTCGCTTATACAGTGCACATATAGAAGCATGAGCAGCGCCGACTTTGTCTCATACTCCTCTTGAATGTATATATGTATACCCTGTGTGTGTACACGTGTGAGTATGTGAGTAAGCATGCGTGAGCATATACATGCGCATGTGTATCTACACCGGTATCAGCTAGTAGAGGCGTCCCTCAGGGCCTTAGACGGCGAAGAGCGGAGGACCGAATGACGACAGGCCGCTGCAAGTTTGAATGAGCTCTGCCCTTTTTGTTGTCGTCGCCGCTGCCATCTTCCTTACAGCCTCTCACAGCCACGTTGTTCCGTGTCTCTGCCCCCAGCAGGCCCGTTCTGGTTTCCCCCGCAAGCATAGTGGCGTCGAGCATTTCGTCCATCCCCTTTCGGATACCCACCAACCGTGGTTCGCTTAGTGAGCCAATATCACTACTGTCATTCCCGCCGCTTCCGTTGCATGTCCAGAGTGTCCGCGTTGATATATTTCGCCTCTGAGACTACGGCCACGGTGGCGACCAAAGCGACAAACTGCGCGTTCGGTTCCCAGTTCCCAAGTCATCTTTTCGTACAGCTAGCAGCAGCAGCAGCAGCAACAGTAGTGGTAGCATACGGCCACACCATCGCCACTTTGCGCCGCTACTCGACGCAGGAGCTCAAAAAATTTAACTGCATTTCACGCATGGCCAACGGTTTTTAGTAGCAAACAGCTCATATCTGCCATTTGAGTGCTCCCCTGTGCGTCCCGATTCCCCTTCTGCCCGAACATAGTGTTCACCGAGCCCCAGTTACCGCCACCGCCCCTTTTTCACCCGCCTGTAGTTCCACGCGAGGGACCCACCTCTCAAACGCCCCTACGCCAGTTCCGCTGGCTCATTCACTGTTACCCCCTTCTTCTGTTTCTCTAGCCACTCTCACGTTGCGTCCAGCCTTGGCCGTTTCTGCTTCCAACAGGATAACGGGCAGCAGCAGCGGCTCTCTCAGCTTAAACAGGCTCACAGACTTCATGGCCCTCAAGAACCACTATTCCCCTAACCTCCTTTGCTATCCCGCTAGGCCTGGCGGTACCTGCTTCTCGTTTGTCCCTTCCAGTTGCCTTACTTGAGCTTTGCATCGCGTTCGCATGCGTAACGTTTCAGTCGCCCAGCCGCTCGCCTCCGGTGCTCCTAAGTGGCCCCAATGGCATAGAAAATCACACTTTTCCATCTGCGCCCACGGTGGCATCGCTGCCGACCGGTTGGACGGAATTCCTAGCTAGCCGCTCTACTACTCGGCTCAGAAACGTTTCGTGGTATTCCGCCTTTGTCTAGAGGCAAAGAAGAGCCTCGTAAGCTTCATTCGCTTCGCTATAAAGGTGTCGATGTGCAACTCTCCCTCTGACCAATGGGATGAGGACGGGCAGCCATTTGCGAGGGCAAGCACAAACGGCTGAAGGGGCATGTGCGCTTCTTGATGAGACTTCGTTTATTTTGCCAGTTCCATGCGACCCAGATACATTCGTTGCATTTTTCAAAATAGACAACGAGAATTGCATGTTCAATTCTAAAATCTTTGTTGTGAGTTAGTTCTGTAAACAACGGTAAAACATTAATAAGTTATGGATCCATAATGCTGAGCGAACTAGGCCCCGGAGATGACCAATTGATCCGTAACAACCTACCATTTCTTCTATTACTCCGCAGTACTATTTAAAAAAAGGCGCTAGGCTGGCAGAGAGTGAAACTTAAGGTAGAACGTGCGTTAATCGGTATTAATCTCGGTAGAATCAAATCCAGTCGCCGGAGTTCGGTCCGACACTACGCTGGGTGTCTATGTATCATTCGGTCCCAGGTGTATTTACTCATTAATTTCGCACTTGCAAAAGGCCCTCAGTAAACGCCCTTTAAAGAAAAACTATGAAGAGGGATGAAAAAGCATTGATTTTTACCTCGACGCCTACCAGAAAAGGAAACGTTTGTTACGGAAAGTGTTACGATAGTAACTTTATTGTAGAGCTTAAGCTTGAAAGAAACAAAGGTCAAGATTATCAGAGGCAGACTGACCACATTTCACGCTGTCGAACTACTATAAATTTGAATTTGCGTCACATGTATGTTTTTGAAAATCATTCCTCTGCACCGTAAAAGACAGTCTCTGACAAATGCCTCCAATTAAACATTTAGCATAGACGGTTGTCGAGGTTAGACCTTTTGATTTGAGCAAAGCGAAGCTCACCAACACATTAGCTAGCTTACGCCTAGTTGTATTAAAATATACAACTTCATAATATCCATATGCATATGTATTAGAATACATTTGTATCTATAAAATCCATCTATCTATCTATCTATCTATCTATAAAATCAAAAGTTTAACTAATTAATTAGATTTACGCGATCGGCAATTGTTTATTATATAGCAGGTGGATATAGAAAAAAAATGCTCACGCTCTTTTATCCATCGTCTATGGCAATATGGCCCATTGATGTTACCTGATATTACACGTGTGTGCCGAAGTACTGCCAGTGGTGTTGTTAATGGTATTAATTTTTCGAGTGTGTGTTAACAGCGAAGTACGCTCACCGACCTCAATTTCAAACAGACCCCACCATTGTAACAGCCACAGCCAACAACACTATAATGGGTGACTCCGCCTTTTATGTATTGCACGTCATGTACGTATTGTCATATACAAACCATGATTATATTAACAGCCGCCATGAGAACGACCGTTCGCGAAATTATGATACGATTAATCAAAACAAGGCTACCATTTTGCTTGCTTTACTGTTCAGCTAAATTGTCTACCTAAACACTATTTCCAGTCTGCTTCACACGGTCACTCAAACTTATTCACCTGTTATAAAATGGCAGCGGTCCGTATCTGAATAATTGCTGACGATAATCCTATAATACCGCGTCTATTTCTCCTCTGGGTTTTCTCATTCTTGTCCGCTCCGCGAGATCCCGTAATGTCAGTCTGTTAACCCCCTAGACACCGTCTTCCCTCCATCACTGACGGTGCGTGGTCCTCCTTGTCTACCACCTGCAATAAGCCGCTTGATTTATCTATGATAGGTGCTACCTCATGCTGGATCCGCCTATGTACCAAAAGGCTATCCTATATATGCACACACGTACCTATACTTATTCTCCCTTCTAGGCAGCACGATAAATTCATGTGTCTCAACGAACGGAGCAGCACCAAACTTGCCGATGACGACAAACTGTGCCCCTCCTTTTTGGATCCCCCTTCAAGTATCATGGCTCACACAAACGCGAAACGTACACATGGTCAAACATGTCCATATTTGCACAGATACACAGAGAATGTGCGCCGTCGCAATGAAGGAGGGACATCAGCCAGGGAGGAAGAAGGTGTGAATGATGACTTTAGCTTGTAACGTTACAGTGAGAAAAGCCATGGTTTAGGTAATGCACGTCAACGCATCTGGTCCGCTGTTTCTTCTTGTTTCACGCTTTTTAATCATGTATAGACCAAGGGCTACCCAACAAATGTATGCCCTGTCCTAATCTCACCCGTCTCGGCTGACTACAGTTTGATGTTTCTCTGACAGTCTGTCCGCTTTCGCTGCGCCATCCGGTTCGTTTGTCTACGCTAGGGTTAGGGGATGCTAAACGGCACGACGTAATACACGACGCAAAGCGGTAGACGGGCCGCGAGCCCCCGGTGGCTTTCCATTACCCATATGATGACATACACATGTTCACCAACAATGTCGACCTTAGGCCCACTCTATAGACATTAAGACAGATTCTAGTGGAGGGTGAGGAGACCATATGAACCCAATAGAACAAGGGACTGCATGTCATTGCTGCTGCTGCTGTTATGGGTGGGCGGTTTTCAAAATGCGACTTTTTCAAAATGACTAAGCTTACGAACATATGATTATTCTTCTTGTAAGCTCGTCTTTTTGTAGGTGGACTGTATTTCACTTTTATTATGTTTCTTTTTCGTACTTCTTTTCCAATAATGATTTAGATACGATAATAAAATCTTGAAAAAAAAAAATAAAACTTTCGATTGAATGCACTCGTTTCTGACTCGTCTGAGCTCAATGAAATTTTTTCCTGTTTCATGCTATTAGATGTGCGATGATTATGAACTTCTCATTCTCGTCTCTCTCCTTTTTCATGCTTTTACTGAGTCCCGTTTTGTCCGATCTTCCTTTCGTTCTCCTTCGACAGGCAGTCTCTGAACTACCTGTATCAATATGGACGCGATCGGTTGTTGCCCGGTATGCGACAGACAAGAGAGGGATAAAACTGAGACAAAGCGAAACAAAAGGGAGAACCGAGATGCTTTCGAATCGACGACTGCTGTGAAGGACGAGACAAAAACAAAAGACAATGTTGTAGTTGTAGTAGCAGCAGCGGTAGCGGTAAAAAGAGCAACAGCAAGGAAAAGGAATATGCGAGCTGGAGAAGCAGGAAAAGAAGGAGAACCGGAGAGGAAAGATGGGGGCGCGTAAGGTATGGGGCAAACGATTGTGAATGAGATAGCTGCAAATATGGCGAGCGAGATCAAGAGGGACAGCAAGGACTGAGAAAACGAAGGAAAAGAAAAAAGGCGGTGCGGGCGACGCGCGACTGAAAAGAAAAACATCGCGGGCCAAAAGAGCAAAAGACAACTAATGCTACCTGGCTTACTTCATGAGCGTGTTGTAACTCAAGCATACCGCTGCAGCTTCTGTCGTCGTTATCGTGCGAGATCGCATAGTTCCTGATTGTGATGCGGCAGGCTAGGGGTCCGCTGTTGCTAGCGGCGCCATTAATGCTAATGGATTTAAGTGTATCTCGGAATAATTTGCCTCCCTTCGATTGGACCCTCTCGACGGCCGTCGTCCACGATTGGTACGCGTATAGCATGCTATCTGAGCGTACAATATCCTTTCTAGGACACGCAGGCAGTATTTTACCCTCTCGCTATTTCGCTTTCTAATTCTCTCATTTCCTCGATCCAATGCAGCGGACCCCACACGAGTCGAGTCGCGTAAGTGCAGGACACTCTATCCCGAAATAAGCTACTGCTCCGCATTACTTTTGTACAATTGCAGCAGGCAGCTCTATCCGCACTAATAAAAATAAATAATATTCCTTGCAACGCTTTCTCTTATCCATTTCATAACGACTCGACGCGTGTTACGGTTCCACGCAAATCGCACCGACGGTATCCAGGATGATACCTGCTGTACCATACATATATTTCTGGGATTTAAGTTTATCGTGATAGCATGAACAATCATTTTTGCTTTCAGGAATATCAAAGTTTGAATACAAGTAGTTTTACTGATAATTTTTCGTGCTATTCGTTGAACTCGGTTACGGGATCGACGTAGTATATGCACGCACGTGCTTTGTTCTGCTACCCCGTGCAGCACAAAACTTTCGGCATATATACCGCAAATCGGAGTGGAACTGACCTTTGGAAAGTCGATGACTCATATCTAGGTAGTAGAATTATTCGTAATAAACTATAATAAAGAAGAAATTGCAAAACGTCAATTTTTTGTGGGGCTTCAATTGCATTGGTTTGCAGAAGAAGCTTGTAAGAAAAATGGACCGTAGATAATGTACATTTTTGTTACTATAGAGATACGTTCAAACAATAGAAACCAAATTCGTCAAACCAGATATAGCACTTTCACTAGTGGATAGTAGATAGCATAAGCAACAACATTAGAACTAGCCCATCCACTCATCAGGGACGTCTTTACAATACAGACCCCTGGAAACACGAACTGATCAATTGACTCTCTAGATATACGGAACGATTCATTGTCAATCGCCAAGCCCGATTTGAAATAAAACACCAGCTAACTATATAGCAGCTACAGGGAACTGTACAAACACAAGCTCTTAGTCGTGGCGCTGCATTCTTTCTCGGCGCCATGCGTAACCAATTTGGGGGCGTTAACGCAGGTTGGGTCCACAGCGCCCGCAGTCCTCATTAGTGGTGGTCCTCTTGTCGTTATGACATACATTAGTAGAGTGGCCGACCAGAACTCAGATCCCGTCGAGTTCGTTCATCGCTCGGCTGCCTCGTCGTCTTCATGTCGACAAGGGCCGCTTGTAAAGACTGAGCTGCTAGCTAGCGATTCGGATCTAGCCGAGAGAGCTAGCTGATGTATTGGTTTTGCTCACGCGGAATCATCATCAAAAATAATAACTTCGCCTCGCGTCGCCCGCCGACGCCAGCGCTGCCGCCACGTCCTCCTGCTCAAGTACTCCACTATAGTTATATCCCTGTCATGTCGTCTTTTTCGGCTGCCCCGCACTCGTTGGCCTCCTGTGCCCGTTAAGCAGGAGTTCGAGAGACTGAACGAGAGCGCTAGACAGAGAAACACCACCTAACCTTCTCTTTTGCACTCATTACGGACGCTGAAGGCTCTTCGGCCTCAAGCCCCAGAGTGCATACAATCAGCTCAGGCGCTTCTTGTCTCCGGAGGGGAAGGTCTTTCTCTTCTGTTCGAATAGAATCAGGTAGGAGTAGCAATAGTCAGGAAGATAGGGGAACACGGGGGGCAAATAGTAGGGGGCAGTAGCGGAGCAACGAAGTATAGAAGAGGTTTGTCTTGTGTTGTTCTTAATTGGGTCGCGGCACGCTCGAGCACGATTAACATTCTCGACCTACACTATGCCACACACATACACACACAGATCGAGACAGACACAGATACACCGGCATACAAAGCATCATGGCATACATGCGGAAAGACACATCCGTACGCATTTACACAGAGTACAGGCCATAGCGAAAGCAGCAGCGTGGTTTCTTTAGAGCAACGCTTTGGTCAGCTTGTCGCCTTCGGAGCGTTTTGAGGGGGGTCAGCTGGCTCAAAAGGGCAGGTGAGAACAGAGAGTCTAGTGTACAGTCTTTCCCTATTAATGCTATCTCACAAGAAAGGGGGAACGGGGGGAAAGCATTGTCTTGAGTCGACAGCATTCGAGTCAGTTAGCTTCGGCGTAGCAGCTTCCCTAGAGGACGTCCCATATCTGTGCTCCATTTCCCTTCCCAAGTGCCTCATCCGTTGAACGACGACGCTTTCGAAATGTTCCGAAACATCGAAGCAAGACGCCAAGACAACATCACCACCAGCACCACCTCGAAATAGTTCTTTGTTGGCTTAAGTGTCGTCGACATTTTCGATGGCTCAAGTGCCTTCTTCGACAGCCGAGATGCAGGTTGAGTAGCCAGACGGCGATTAGGACCGTCGTCCACGACACCTGGAAGTGGGAATGGTTTGGCATCTGAGAACCCGGCCGTTATTATAGTAGACAAGAGTTCGGAGATGAAAGACGGCGAAAATGCTTTAAGCTCACGGCCACCACAATCCAGTCAGGTAAGCCAACCTTACACTCTCCAACTGTCTCTCGCCCTACCTCTCTCCCCTTTACAAAGAACAACTGCCGAGCATTTCCGTATCGCGTCCATGTTAGTATTGTGGTTCGTAATGCTGTTGTTGTTGTCGCAGTCACTGTTATTGTACACTGTTGTTGTTATCGCCGCAGTTCGTCGTAGATGTCGGCGATGACGACGGCGGCGGCGGTAGGAGCAGCAGCCCTCGAGGACGTGGCAGTGGCTGCTGCTGCTGCTGCGTTAAGCACTCTTGTCGCTATAAATCATTGCAGCCTGGGCGAGCGGCACGCTGGCTCATCGCAAACATCGCACCACGCGGAGATTCGACAGACAGCCTGTCTATCCATGAGTGTGTCGTCCACCACAAAGCCGAAAGCCATGAGGAGGGGCACGGCGTTATGTACCTCCTGTCCCCTGTCGTTCACCTCTTCTGCACAGTTGTACGCGGCCCATAAAGAACTCTTCCCCTGAGCAGGTCTGGCTACCCCCTACCCCCCCCCCCCAACACGTCACACCCTTTTCCCAGTTTCGGTCACCGGACTGTTCTGCTACATGACGACAACGACGGGGTATGTGTCCACGCCGGCCGGCAAGTGGACAGGACGCTTGAGGTTGGAGAAAGGGGAATGTCCACCGTCGTGTCCCGTGCGCAGTTGAATGCACCGGTAAAAGAGGAGAACTAGAGAGGCAACGTAGCTGAACGTAGGGCCAACATCAGGGACCCTGGCAGAAGTCTCTGCAAAAGACACCACTGCAGTTGCTTTAACCATCGCTGTAGCGTCGAGTGCCGCGGCGGCATGACCCGTGATGAATGGATACGACGTGCGGCCACGTTGAACCCCTAAGGCTCGTCTCGTCACGGCACGGCAACGCTTGGTCAGACGCTGAGAGCCGCCCCTAAGCATCTCACGACGAGGGCGATTAAGGGCGTGTGACCACTTGGCGGTGATGTATACGCCGCATCAAAGGGCCGCATCACTCATCCGCCGCAATCGTTCAACCAAGTGACCACTACTACGACTGCTACCGCTACTGCCGGTAGGACAAGCGACTACCACCGGCCCCGTTTGATCCCCGTCTATCCCTCAACTAGTAGTCAACAAATACCCTCCCCCTTCCCTTTCTAATCGTTGTATCTTTGATAGCTGCTAGAGGGCGTGAATGATGACCCTACAAGAACGAGCTAGATAGAGGAACTCATGTCGGGTTTTTGGAGACATTCATTTCGCGTCATGGACAAACTGTTGCTTAATCTCACAGTTGATTTGGAAAGTAGAATTTTGAACAAATGGTTTATCCAGCGCTCGCAAAGCGTTGTTCTAGAATCAATTTGCTTACGTTAATGATGACTCATCGTCTATTGATTAGCCAAAAATAGTAACAGCTTGCAGATGTTTGAATTTGCGGCTTCTTTTATGCAGTGATGTACTGGGTGGGCAAAATGCCATTGATGCTGCCTGGCTGTTGTACTAGCTGATTATGGGAATGCGAGTTCTTCTGAAAAAGACCATAATAAATGATATTGTTTCCGAAACAGTTTGTACAGAGACTAATAGATAATTTAAACTTACTAAATGGCAAGTGCACTTTTCCTTAACTTAAGGATGAGACGACTGCTCACTTTAGGTGCATTCTTCTTGGCCGACCTTCGAATACCGAAAGTATGAAACGACCTCCAGCTCTAAAGTTCTTTGCGATCCTACCAAAAAACCGTGAAGTGCACACGCGCGTCCTCGTAGCCTTTCAATGTGCGTAGCTACAGCGTAGTTGATGCCTTTTTAGTCAGAAGTAATCGAACTCGCGGTTTACCCTTTACCAGCGTCGCTCCCACCTCAGCCACCACCGAAAGCAATTCAAATACAACATTTTGAAGCATGAAATATATATGTTCTAATGGTTTGCCGTAATTGCGCCTGAATATCGAACACGATAACATAATACTGAGCAAGATATGCGGTCATAAATCAGGACCATATTTTGAAAAGGTTTGCTTGGCACTCAGACAATGTGCCACAATGATAGATTCGTGTGTAACGTTTATTATTGAATTGGTTGATTGCAATACAGATGGCTCTACTGGATAGAGAGGAGATTCGCTATTACATGATGTGATACTAGATATAGGCCTTCATACATAATCTTTTTATATTGCCTCACATTCATGAGCATATATTGAAGACATCTTTCCGAGAAGTGCGCGCGGAATATTTTGAATTACCTAAATTATTACCAATCTCGAAAAATGCAAGCATATTTCGAGATTGGTAATAATACTGGTAGATTTAATTAAATTTACTTACTAGCGTTATTTTGTTCTTGTAATCCACTGTGTATCCAAGATATCTGCGGTGCGTGCAGAGGTTTACAATGCATGTTGGTCCATTTTGTTAAAACGTATACTAATCCTCAAAGCGCATGGGAAAACAAATACGGCTATGTGTGCTATAATTATAAGAAATTCAGTTATAAATATGACGTACTGTCTTTCCGACATCGTTAACGTTAAATTAATCCTATTGTTGTTCAACGTGCGTTTAGACAAAGCCATTAAAAGTTCCGATTATTGTACCAGCTAGTCTGAATCGGCTGATCATATTAGTGTCGTCACTCGGATAACCGCCAAATCAAATACAGATGCATTTTGACGAATCCTCAAATTAAGTCTCTTTTGTGATGTACCTATTAGGATCACGTATGAACACGTGTAGACCTGTGAAGCTTTGCACTCTGTGTGGACAAGGAGATACGTGGTCATAAACTTACAGATACATCCATATATAGCGCGTCGTTCAAAAAGCGTCTAACGAAATGTATGCGGTTCTCTGAGACATAAGGCTATTTCGCTAGCCTCGAGAATAGAACACAGATTGCGGATGACATACGTTGCCGGACCGACTAACTATTCCAATTAATGTCGGACACACTGCGAAGGCTTAGGTACGCTTCGACGGCCGACGGCGGGGACCTGATTCTACGTTTGGATCTGCTCAGACAATCTGCTCCCTGGTTGGCCTCGTGTCGAAGTGGACTAGTAATGATGACTACGATCACCGACAAGAGAGCAACCTGTTGGTGATCACATGATCACACTCTGTCGTCCACAAATTTCGTCCCCGTCCTACGAAGAGGCTTCACGAAGAGGCTAAGTCGGTGGCTTCAGGAGGGAGTTTTTTGGAGCTGTTTCTCTTCTTGTCGAAGTGGCCGCCCCCATGATAATGTTCCCCGCGTACAATAGCTGCTCGCTGCCACTTGAACGATGCAGCAGTTGGCGACTAATGCTACGATGCCGTCTCAGTTCTTAGCTACTACTACGTAGCCTCGGCCAGTTCGTGCCGAGTATCATGTACAAGCATTACCGGCACTGCATGCGACACCAAATGCATCATAGACATGGCAATTCGCGACAGGCCACCCTAGGGGGAAACCCATAGCTTAGGTGCAGAGGAAATTATACCTACGATTACGTACCCTACGTAGTTCCATGCTATATATACATGCAATTAACATGTATTAATTACAGGCGGATTTTCGACCGGCAGGACCTACGTGCACTACCGGATACAAGCCTTACACCGCTTCGGAAGTAAAACTCTGACGTATGTAGACAATACTATACATAATACATGTATGCTTGCTCTAGAGATACGTCAAATAACTACGTTCGATTTTTCAGTTACTTAGAGCCATGCCTAAATAATTTATCCCTAAAGTACATCTTGGGCTGAGTACATATAGCGGTACAAACGTAGACGGACCATGCCGCTAGGACGACTGTGTATAAGCACATTTTATTAGATCATTACCCTAAACGACGCTTAATTTATTTAATTTTCTAACTTTCCAGAGAACTTTCCAGTTTTTCACTAGTTCGTGAAACGTGATTGTCTGCCGTTAAATTTTAATGGCAAGCCGGAACGTAGACGCATATTCCATTTATTAACTTACGCAATTTGTGCGGCACGCGGAAAGACCCTTCGATATCTGGCAAGCCCATTTAGGCAGTGTACCCAGGTATTATGGCTACTTCACTTAAATTCAAAATAATTTGAATAGGTAATAAAATTGAACCCCGTTTACCATGCTGCTCCCTGTTTGCAGGTTTAGTACGCATGATGTGATGTTGAAATACTTTTTAAAAAATCTACAGAATAGTATCCGCAATACGCTGCTATCTACGATCACAAGGATAGCTGAACAATAGAACTTGTTGCTGCCAAGCTCGCAATGTGGAAAATAGCTACATTCGTATGTGCGTATGTTGAGCGAATTTGTGATCCTTCACCGACTGGTATGCCCTCCTGTCTTGACCATGTGCTTCTCCTGTTTTATCGTGGCCCTGTCCAAGGACCATTGGTCAAACCACCTCAGATGAAATTTCGGGAGTAATGTCCTAGCTGTTAGCCCGCTAACGCCTGCTAAATTCGGCCTCAGCGCCAATCTACAAACAATTAGCCGACCGCGTCTGTAGCCACTCTTCCCGTTCCTCTATCGTCTGCTTAGTTGCTTTGTTGTGGAGCGTTTGCGTCGCCTAATTTGGCCAGCCAAGATTTTGAAACCTTTACCGTTAATACGATCATTGTCCATTGCATAAGCTAACGCTTAAAGTCAGAAAACTCGTCTGCTTTCAACTTCACGTTTCATCTTCTCCTAACCTTAAATAAGAGGTTAACTATGTCTGATTTTGCCCACGAGACACTATAAGTCAGCTCTCAAAACTACTCCATTTTGTCCAATTGGTGTGAGGAAAATGGAATCGTAGTCCGAAAATGGCAGGACAAATGCGTCCCAGTCGACTATGTTCTAGTTAAAAAAGGACCAGTCGTTTGTCTCGACACATCAACTTAGCTTGGCATGTGGTCAATCTGTAATCAATGCAAACCATTTACCTGTGGTCAAGGTGTTGAACGCTCAACACCTTGGCCACAGGTAAATTGAAAGGTCAAATCCTATTTCGTTCCCTTCGAACAAACGTATACGATTATGGGAAAAGCAACGCCCACACAATGCTTACATGTTTAAATGTAGGAGCGTCTACTTAGAAACAGCTAAGATGAGCCAGGTTTGGAGCAGAGCCAACCGTTTGAAACAATGCTTAACGGTAGGTACCGAGCGTAGAAGTTGAAGCCTTTATATATTAGAATATCTCACGATATCGGGCTGTTGGATTGAGTTGACGCCCAGTTGTTTCGCCATGCATAATCGTTGTACATGCACACCTGCTGCAGCGGTACTTATTTCGGTTGCTGCCGCCGTACTGATGGCTAGGTACCTTATGAGACACGATTAGGCAGTGTGAACTGTGGTCCCAGCGATGTCAGACTGAAACGGAGTTTGCCTAAGGATATATTTAGCTCTATCGAGACAGGCCACAGTCGATCGGAAGCGAAGTCTTGTCGGTCGGGGTCCACCTTACTGCTGTTGGGAGCAAGTTTCGATGAAAAAAGAGGAACTTTAGTACATCAGACCTGCGTTTGACTTTTCGATCACTGAACCGCTAGATATTA
Organism: Varroa jacobsoni; assembly: GCF_002532875.2. Taxonomy (NCBI): domain Eukaryota; kingdom Metazoa; phylum Arthropoda; class Arachnida; order Mesostigmata; family Varroidae; genus Varroa; species Varroa jacobsoni. Next base: position 25,074 of record NW_019214571.1, read on the forward strand.
ATATCATGTCATGGCAGAAAATTTCACTTAAAGAGGTGTATACCCACACAATGCGAGAATATATATATATATATACACCTTACTTTGTAGTTGAGGCGTAATTTAGCTGATGCATTGCGATTCTATTACTAGGGTTTAACCAATGTCTGTTTTTGTTTGGTTAGTTTTGTTGGAAGGAAGCTAATTAAAAGAGATAATGGGCATATCTTTTCATTAAGCTTCAGTTGAGCTAATATCGTTAAAAGCACCATTGTAGAATATTGTTTTTTTTTTAAATTTTTAAAAGCGATAATTATGCTTTTTTTAAAAGCCATTGTGATTGATCAGCTCTAAGGGTGATATCCGCCATTTTTTAAGATGGTAGGGATAAGGTATGATGAAGATGGTGGGATGGTAAGCGAACCGTCATCAGCATATTGAATAGTGTTTGGCTTGTCCAGTGACCTATTAATTAGATCATTTTTTACTGTATATATCTTCGTGTGTCGATGCTTCCGGTGCATAATAGCTCCTAAAAAATAGTTTGCCTTCCTTAATTGCTTGATATATTAGTTATATAGATATAGTTTTATAGATATAACGGTTCTTCCTCCAAGCACAAAACCTAGCAATGAAGAGCTTTCGCGGATACTCGCTTTCAAGCGACATAGGCAAAATTAACCTGTGTCCACAGTCTTTACCAACAATCATAATCTACAGTATATTGTTAGTGTACGATAGTATGCGACACTGCTCTCTCTCTTTGCAGTTAACGTAACTGATGATCGAACAAAATTCAGAATGAACTCAGCGTCTGTAGCCATTGAGGTTGGTGGTCGGGCACGATCCATCTATGACTACAGTCTGCTACTATCAGCCTGCTCCTTCTTATCGAGGTCATTCATTTATTTCGTATTTGGTGTCCGGCGACCGACATCGCCATCGTCTTGAATTCGAAATGTTCACCTTTCCTAGGAACCCATCTTCCACTGCTAACCTCACTCCCTCGTCCACCCAATACTTCCCCAGAGTCCTCATGGCACCTCAATAGTCTTATCGTCCTTGCGTTGTGGCAAGTACTTCTTTATACTCGGTTTGTACGCTGCGGAGATGCCAACGCTCTACGACCTCCGTATGCTGCTGGTATGTGCCGCGCTGCAACATCTGCTACTACCACTGTAACGTGCACACCCAACAACATAAACGGCCTCTCTTGTATTTCTTTTTCAGTAAGTTCCTGCTTTGATTTTGTGTTAATTATTTTTCTAATTTGCGTCTCGCTTTCTTTCCTTCTGTCTTTTTTTCCAGGACGGCGTCCTGGTAGGCGGTACTGTCGTCGCTAGCCACGTTGGGTGTTTTCTTGTCGTGTGATCCGCCAGAAGCAGGAGGGGTGGGGGGGGGGGGTCGAAGGACAAATGAGCTTCAAAATTCCTTTTTTAATGGCTGCAAAAGAAGAGACGTTTAACACCTAGGCGATATTTGAATGGGGTGGAGCGACTATTTTATTATGGATTACGATAGGAAAGATAGAAAGACTTAGCACAGTACGATTACCCTGTCAGGCTGCTTTTTAGTGCTATACTTAATGTGTATCGCGCATTGTCAAATGATTCTAACCGCTGACGTAAAAAATTGTAATTCAAATACTTAATGCCCAGGAGCCGTTCTATGTACCAATTAATCTAAAAGATTTGGTTTATACTTCAGTCTGTGTGTATGCATTTCTATAATAAAAGCGGGTGTACAATCGAATGTCCACTGAACGCCAATCTGTAAATCTCAGACCAATGCTCCTGGGTCTTTGCAGAAACCGCAGAAAATATCCTGTGTTGTACTGGTGTGATCCGAGTCACCCGTTTTCTTATATCCTACAATTTGTCTGTCACCGAGTCGCTGATGTCTCCCGACTGATGCGGCAGGGTTGGATGTTCGTCTCGTCAAGGCCTGCCTTCTCCAAGAAAAAAGGAGGATTCTCTTCTCGCCCGTTTCCAGACGAATGTATTTTACTGCGAAGCAATACGACTTGTATGACAATGGTAGGAGCAGGAGATCCCATGGATAGGGTCGGACAGATATATATATTTACCACAAGAAGGATTCGCTGGCTCATGGGAACTACATCGTCCCATTCACATGTCGATCAGGCTGATCCCCAGATACGTGTTGATCGTTTCAAAAAGCGAAAGTTTTGGGATTTAAGGTCAACGTTTACGGAAGTATCACGTAATATATTCTAGATTTAGACGCCCCGCAATGTTATCTAATATCTTCCTAATTATATATATATGAATACGTCTTAGCTATATACCTTTTATGTTTAATAGTTTTACGACTGGGCTACTCTCTCGCTCGGAAAATTCATCCAACATCAGATAGAGTAATGCAGACAACAACTCCATACAATGATATCTCACCAGAAGGGAAGCTGTGGGCCGAAAGATGGTGGTTGATACATTTACTATCCAAGCGCAGACGGGATTCTAAGTGCTTGTGTTCTATTGAAATGCGATAAATCTACAGAATCTTAATAAGCGACTTTGGAAGATCCCTTTTTAGTTTAATAAACATAAGTGACGGATATGAGATGTCAATAAAGTGGTGATTAACATAAGCCCAAGCTCGGTGAGTAAGGCCGACATAATTCTACCCCACTGATTTCTTTAAAAATAAATCGCGCTTTTTTAACTAATTTACAATTTTAATATAATAGTTTATTAAAAACAATAGTGCTACAGATAATGACTGTCCAAAAATAATTATTCTAACTTATTCTCCTGTTTCGGAAATTAAAAAGCCTTGATAGAATAGTGGTTCAGTGTTCCATAGCGCACAGGCATGGTCACATACATACACAATATCTCATCTGATAATTTCATAGCATGACACAGGACGAAGAGTTGGAGAAGCAAGCGATCGCCGTGTGATGTCTGATCTGTTCGTCTCTGACTAGTTGTTACTGCTGTTGTTGTTCTGTCTGATGAAGTTGTGGGCCGCACGATAGTGGGGCCCTCGAAGCGGGTCTGTACCGAATGGACTGTGAAAAAAGACGACATTTGTGCTGGTCGCTGATGCGATAATAATTAACAACAGTGAAGAAACTTACCGTTTTTTCCGCTATTTCTTTTCTTCACCTTTGTTGCGGCCACCGTTGCCAAAGCGGACGACGGGTGAACTTTCGAATATCTTCCAGATGGCACCGTGACTTAAGATCCACTACTTCGAAGGCCTTTATTATTTGTATATAAGTCGAAAATTACAATGATGCTATATAATTTTTTGCTCTCGTCCTTACTCACGCTGAATTTTCTGTGTGTTTGCCATTAGGTTCCCTCTTCGTTTGCCTGGTGCACTGATTTCCCCTAGCTAAATGAGATGTTCATGTCCGCGTATCGTGCATTGTATATGTTTTATATGATAATCATTGTATACATGTGAAACTCTTAAACATTGCTGATTTAGTCGTGTAATACTCCGTCGCAAGCAGATCTATACTGATAGAATATGGAAAGTCAGGAGGCCTTCTTACGGTGGCAGACTGATAAACTTCGATAAAGCACACATTTGAACATATCGAATCGTAAATCGTATGAGAGCTGTGCTGTCGTAAAGCGCATAAAAATGCCGCCGTATACGCACCTTTAGCAATGTAGGATATCAATAGGTCTACAGCTGCCGTCTTAATAGAAAACGTTATGACGTTACTAGGGAGCGTATATTGTAATTACGTAATGGTTTCCGTTAAGGTAAAAAACGTAAAATAACTAGTGAGATGTTAACGATTTTTCCCTTTATGAAAGCTTATACGTAATATGCCAAATACATTTTTGGCCCGTTCACTTTGAGTGAGCGAGAGACTGAGAGAGAGAGAGAGAGGGAGAGAGAGAGAGGGAAAAGAGAGGGAGAAAATCTCGAAAGGCAGTCGATTGGCAATTTTGATAAACTGCGGTGAAATCTAGAGCATACCACCTTTTTAACATCTTAGCTATAAGAATATCAATACGAAGTTATCTTGCGCCTTATAAAAAGCTTCTTCTGATATGTTTCTAAAGGCCATCTAAGTTATATTAGAGTTTTAAGAACCACTCGAATGTCAGCTTAATTGACGGAAAGGCCAAATATATTATATTAAAGAGCTTGATTGTTGTTAAGGCTGAAGTATTGACTTAGCTCTAGCAAATCGTGGACCTTTAGCTTTAAGTAAACCATTTAAAGTCTTTGAAAAATCGATGACGTTTTAACTCAATCAGCAGAATACATAATATCGTTAACAATAAAAAATATAGCCTAATATATATGTATCACTATAGGTTTGAAGAGACAAACAATCTTGGCATCTGCTAGAACTGTACACGAACGATAGATAACCAGATCGTAACCCATGCCATGATGTCTCCATGATCAAATATGTGTGATTTTATGTTATGATTTAGTATCGAAATATCTTGCGAAAGGGATCCATCAGACTCGAGTGCGATTAGATCATCTCGGAAGAAGACGGTCGCTACCGGATGACCCGACCGGCTCAATACAACGTGGTCTATTAATAATTTTCCCTAGAATATCATCGATTGTTTAGGTGTTTTTTTTTCTTTTTTTTCCAGTAAACATTCAGCTCGGTGAGCCTTTAGGTATAGTTGTGCTAGAAGAAAATTCACAGAATGACAAAGATGAACATATGTCAATGAATGATTTTCAATAAACACATTGATCAATAGGGCACGCTTTTCTGTGCCTAACGATTGCCTGGATTCAACTTAACCAGCCGTAGATCGAGTGGCCTCTATTATCCCCATTGAAAAAGTGAGTTTATTGAAATATCCTTGAATGCAGTCTAAATACGCTAGATAATAAAAGCTACTAATTATAATATACTGGAGGCAAAGGAAAACGATTTTTTATTAAACAAATTCGGATGAAACTCGTGCGTTGGAACCTTTGAGTCTTCTTATAGTGATGGATCATAAATGAATTACAAATTAAAGTTGTTTTTTAATTTTCGTTAAACGTTCCTTCTCGCTTCCTTTCTTTGCGCGACCATTAAGAGCGGTCATTCCTAATCTTATCTCCAAGCGTATCTGTATGTGTTCCGCTGTTATCGTTCGGAGTCTGGCAGAAGAAGTTATCTCGTAGCGTACCTGAAAAACACGAAACGGCGACGAAGATGTCTACAGGGTAACACTCATGCCTCCAATGGATAGTTCGCTGGTTGGGGGCTGGTGGAGGTGCCGTTTCTTCTACATCCGCCGTTCAAACGACTACTATTGTCGCCGTCGCTAGTCTATATCGAGTGTCGGTCGATTCGTCCGGACCGTCTACCTACCTATACATATATATGGCGTACGTATCTTTGCGTTTGAGCGGCCAAGCACGTTAGGGTTTATGTCACACAAATTGAGTAAATTAATAATGCCATATCTTGACCCGACATCAAGCCATTGAACGGAACGAAGGCTCGTGAAAAGTACAAAACGGTAATAATAATAATAATAATTATACCGTTTCATAGTATTGTCGTCGTCATCATCATCAGAGTCATGACAACAACAACACTAAGTAACGATCAGGAATATAAAATACGACTTTCGACATTGTTCATACAATCAGGGACAGACGACAACAAGTTAAACTGGTAGTAATGGCACGTCTGCGCAGGAACACTGTTTCCCTAACGCAGATGGCGTCGTATTTATCTTCGCTCGAATATATCTTTAGATTCTTCTGATGTGTGACGGGGCGATCAATATGAAACGGCAACATGAAGCCTTCTGATGGCCGCACTCGAAGAAGAAACCCCGTCTATAATAAAGAATATCTGATCAAATTTAATGGCGTTGTCAGTCGATGTACGGGTATATACTGCGTTTCGACAAATGCGTGTCTATGTGTGTGTCAACTCCAGTGAATGAGTTCGCGTTGCAGTCAATTTTGAGAAACGGTTCCACGTAAACGGTGCCGTAACGGAGACGTACACTTTCTGTGTCTTACAAATACGCAAACATCAATACATCGTTCCAAACGATATTGTCGCTCGTTCGTACAGTCAGCAGTGTCGCATAACTCAGTAGAAGTAGCTTCGTGCAGAAATATATGATTTACCTTTTGACGCTTAAGATTTTTTATCAGCTATTGCTTAGCATAGATACGGGCCGGACGGCAATGACGCCACCCTAGCTGCCCTCTTATTTCTATGATTTCGACCTTCACGACACAGCGTATTGAGCTCTACGATAATAAAGATAATACGAATATACGTAAATGTAAATTTCGCTTGTAGGTAATTGGTAGCGCTATGAGCATGCGTTTCAAGATCTTCTCTAGCAACCACTTGTGTGCCCGTAGGAGATATTCGCTTGGCCTCCATAGAAAATGAAAAAGAGTTTTCCATAAACGTTTATGTCACATCACGAAAATTTCTGCCAACACCACACTCTGCACGCATCACTACTTAGTTAAACGCAATTCATGTTAAAGACATTAATCATATTTCTCCTTATTCCTCGCTCTGTTCTAAAGACTAAAGCTAATGAGCTCTGCGTTGAGCTGAAGTTAAAAATTCTAATTATCTTAAAGATCAGTCAACTTCAAGTGAAACTTAAATTCGGGATCGCATGACTGTGTGTCCGACGTGCTTGTCGCCCCACCTGTCGCCGGGTCACGGAACAAAACTCAATATACCAGAAAGATATCCATAGAACAGGAAAACATAGTTGCAACACTTGATTTTAAGTAACCATTTCGATCTGCAAAAACGTTTACAGCAGTAAACTAGGATATGATAGCACAATAATGCCCGCCGTCTATTGACGCCACACTAACCAGCCGGCTCAATAAATATTCACGTACGCTACCATATTCACGGATAGTCATTTTCGTACCTATGTTTGGATTTTCTATGGAATTTTGTCAACTCCTAAGTCTTAGCGGTGACGCCTTTCTGAGATCTCGTACGCTTGGTGTCCATTTACTCGCTGATAATTCAGAAGTCCAACCGTCGTGCCCAAATGTGGGCTTGCATTTAGGCATGACAATATGTGTGTTTTATGCCCAATAGGTTAATAGGTCAGTATCAAAGCGAGCTGGATTTGCTCCGAAGGCTCAAGAAACAGGTTTGCCTATACGGCGAAGTGCTATAATACTAGCCGAAGAACTTCAATGTTACAGCTACAGCTTGTTGCTCCATTGCGGAATCGAAATAGCTGGATGCCAAGGGTAGCAACGTAACTCTTCTTGGCGGACACAAATGTCTAAACAAAGCGCGTAAACTCCAACTGCGGAATACAAAACAGAGTATCGAAGTTCTGGGACGCTACATGCCGCCCCTTCATAGGATTTTAAGCACAATAATAGAATACATCTGGAATCATTCAGAGCGTAGGAGAAGCACTCACGTAAATATTCTATCCTGGCAGATTCAGGAGAGCTGTTATCAATATTAAACTGAAAACAAATACTGCTACTAACATTGATTTTGAATAGAATAAACACACTAAAGATGTATTTTAAAGAGCCGACTGAATCAGTAAACTAATCCAATAAAGGAGAGATACCTTTTTCCTTGGATCGAATAGTTTTTGTTATCAGCCGCCGTCGCTTAGGCTTCACTATGCACTAATACACGTGCAGAAATAACTAACGATTTGTTTATTGCAGACACCTGTCCATATGACACAGACTATAAAGACGAAATTAACAGGAAATGTGCATTATTGCGGTTAATTTTATCTTCGATCCATTTATACGACTTAAACGATATATGAAAATGGCTACACAGATACTATAGATAATTAAATAATTAACATATAACGGATATTCTTTGTTTTGAGTTATTGTCTCTCGAACGCCCTGGTGGAGGGGAAGAAGTACGGTCTCTGGTAAGACCGCATAGCCTCTGCTTGCGCTGAGACTTTGTTAGTTACGCTCATATAAATATATCTATTCTCGTTGGATGATGTGTCTTTGTAACGGCCGCTCCCCGAGATAAATCTAGATGGGTCCAAAAGTTACATTCCGTTCAGTCCATTTAGACGATAAGGTCCTAAGCGCGTTTCATCTCATTGTAGCTGCGGCGGCGGCAACACTGAATCACTTCGGCGCGTCTTTTGATCGCTTTATGTATGTATGTATGTGTGTGCGTGTCTGTGTGTGTGTTTGTTTGTGTGCGTGCGTGCGTGTGCATGTACGTTTGCGTGTGTGTGTATGTGTGTGTGTGTGTGTGTGTGTGTGTGTCTGTGCGAATGACGAAGGCGTAACACGTAAACAACGACGAAGACAAAGCCAGAACGTCGCTGTCAGCGGCAGTAGCGACGAAAACGGTGTTGGCTTCAGCAACATCAGCAGCAGCAGTAAGCAGAAGATTCAGAAAATTGTTTTTATTATTTATTACGCTCATTTAGAATTTCGTTTGAGGTGTTCAAGCCTGACTGGTGCATCTTTTCTTGCCTCTCATACTCTCCCCTGTCTCCACACGCGGCCAGCTCGTATCACCGTTGTTGTTACTGCTAAAGATAATAACAAAAAGCAACAAGTATATGACGACAACGACTGAACAGAGTGATCGCACTGTGTTAAGCTCGTAACTGCACCAAGATATAATAACAGTGGTACGTTCTCATGGCAGCTGGCGTTACTATTGTAATTAATGCCGTAGTACTTCTAGTGTTAATGGATTGTAGCGTGCCCTAATGTCAGGCTTTCGTCATTTTCGTAAAGCCTGTTTAAATCTGCCGGCAAACGGATTAGCCAATCCGCATTATAACGAATCGAATTGTAAAACTCTAATTGCAGTCCTATATTTCTATGAAAATAGTTTATATTGCAAGTGAGTGCCGTAACGTCCTCAAATAAAACCTCGTTCACAACATTCCTAAACAATTTTAGCCGAATCTCTTAGGGAAGGTTTCAATAGCTAAATACGGTTTTAATTAATGACATGAAGGATTGAGCCTAGCTAGTCCTGAGTCGTCTTCAGGGGCCCACTCCGATTGAACAGTATCGTGAGAGCCCGAAACACTGCCTATAGCTACGCACTCTCTCTAATGGAACTTATCAGTCTATCTGTATCATTTAACTTTAACTCACTCGATGTATAGAAATCAACTTTCATGCTAATAGTCATTTTACGATAGCTGCTTGCAGCTACGTTAATAATCGCTGAAACAAAATGGGGTTCTCCCACCTTCTATCAAGGCTCGTTACAGGATCTAAGAATAACTTGTTGCAAGTTGAATTTTCAAGGATTTTTTTTATTTTATAGTGCATAAAGTACCTTAAATGAGCGTGTTGGCCAACTTATTCAATTAGAGGATAAGTCGTGTAGTAGAACTGATTGTTCTTCATTGAATTTAATATCTAGCGCCATTGTTAGTTCAAAGGATCTCCGGTTGCGAAACACAATAGTAGTGCCCTACTCGTGGAAAAGAAATATATGTAAATTGTCCTGTCTCACGTAGGAGGGCGCGTTGTTTATAGCGCAAAGTGAATCTGCCCACGCGGAGGTTTGCCGCTCATCTTAGGGACGTAACTTAATTTTTCCTTAGATGTAGATAAAAATATAAATCACGAAGATAAATTTGTTTGACTACGTGATACTCGGCGAGCGCAGACGACTGCTGCAGAACTTCCATGCGTCTGAGGGCGCGTGAAGGGAAAGTTTGATATCACGATCACAATTGTAGGAAAATATATCAATAATTGACGATCGAAGGAGTTCACGTTTCGGAGATATATTGCGTTATTATTTTCATTTTATCGATCATAAACTATGTATGATCTCTAAAAACAAAATGTTTGTTATCTTAAGCAGTATGTAAATATAATATTACATACGAAAAGGCGTCAGCAATCAATCTCGTTCACACCGAAGGACTAGTCAGAGGATCCCATGACCACTGAGCTCCCTGCTCTTGTATTACTGAAAACCCCTCTTATTAACGGGCATATTAACAAATCGATCTCGTGTTGCGACCATTTGTAGCTGGCTGTAGATGTTTTTGCCGGTATGAGTAAATTCCTCATGTATGAGATCCAGCGACTTGTATAAGTTACAACGTGACTCTAGGGTAGAAATGGCGTAAAGGCACCTTGTTTCGCGCTGAGCGAAAGCTTAAAAGCTGTAGCGGACGTAAAACTCGGAATATCTATTTTGCTCATTTAGAAATGTCACATAGCAACTTCTGATCTGTCTCATGCAGGTGCAATAAGATCAGCAGATCCTCTGGTCAAGTGGGTTCAATCATGTGACGCCTTGATAAAAGCGCATGCTCAGGCTCAACAAGGGAAAGTAAAACATGTGTGTGGAAAACGTCGAAGACGTTAGAGGTGTTTCGGTCTTTGCCAGGATTGCTTCCTATAACAGGTACAATGTTGCCGGCAAGGCGTCGAATGCACAACACGCCGTCCCATTAAGAGTGGACAATTAAAATATTAATAGTATTTAACAACGACAACCGGCAGCAGCCGTAGCGGCAACGCACGCACCAAACTAAGAGACTGAGGCTGGAAAGAACGGGTGACAAACCGAGGCATCGCCACGGATAGCGGCAGTCAACAAAAGACAAAGATCATCCCTGGCACTTAAAAACGGAGACGTCTGTCTCCGTCCGTTCTGTGTTCGAGAGGAAAGAATAAGAAAAGAAGCTTATCGATATTTGACGTGACCGCTACAACTACTGTTTTTGTTATACGAGATACATTTGTAACGCACTGAACTTTAAAGCGATCTTCACTTGGCTTCGGTAGACGTAGACGTAGACAACCAGGCCAGATAGTTCTGTCGCTGCTTAGACGGGTAAGAAACCTGGCCGCAATAATAAGATCATTCGAGCTGCCCGACTCAAACGTATGATGTCTAGAAGTGTCCTAAGTACATGCAGGATCATATAGTTAAATAACATAGGCACGCATCTGCTTCTACTAAGTTCACGGTAAGTTTGTACGTCATTCGACTATTAACTTTGGGATCCTGGATTGCTCTAAGCATTGACGTTGACTGGATGTGAACCTGGCTGTCATTGCTCCAGCCGTGTTTCGAACACATGGCCAGCGTACTCCGGGCTGATAAGATTTATTCGTGTACTGATTCGAATTACATGCTCCCCAGTCATTTGGGGTAATGGAACTCGTAGAAAATGCGCGCTTGTCTATGAGGGCCATGAGAATTGTATTAGGCCTACGGTGTCCGCAATGACGAGGAACCCTGAAGAGGAATCGTCAACCACTGGAACGCGCGTTTCAGTTAAGCCTTCCCCACAACTACGGCGGGACGTTTATCTACTGTACCCTAAAATTTGCTATTCAATAAATTAGAACACTCTTTTATTGGTAAGCCTTTTGCGCTCGAGGAGCGAACGGCCCACTATACTTTGAGTCCTTTACCCAGCTAATTGTAATGCATAAACACAGCCATATCAGTGGAACTTTAAACAGTTCCACTAATATGCCTGTATATAAATGGACAGCATCGTTCATTGTGTGAATCTGTTACATTATACGCAAATGGAATTAATTAGAGCGAGCGCGAAGCGAGTAAAAAAAGAAAAAATTGCCTAGTCCATCCGTTGGCCATTTTGGACTACCTTGTTCTGTTGCAAAACTGTATCTGCGTTCTGTTTCTTTTTGTTGTTGGCAGGTGTGAAAATCTAAAGCATTAGATTGCTGTGATAGTTTGTCTCAACTTTTGCGAAAGCTGCTTCCGCTCTAAGCACGCCACAACAACGTAAAGCGTTCTGTATAGCCAGCGATGGAGAATATTAGCGGTTCGCAACGATGTCGAGGGACGACAGCGTTTAGCCATGGAAATCATTGGCCCATTTCGTGGAGAAAAACGATGGAAAAATTTGAGAAAAGAACTTTGTCTACTAGAGGAACCAAGGGGCTTTTGCTCAACCGTTGACCAGTAGCCAGGCTAATACGTATTAACTAATAAGTTGGCAGAGTGACTGGACGGTGTCATAAAATCATATGTTTTGCGAGCGGCATCGTAGGGCGATAGTGGAGAAAGGTGATTCCGTACACGCGAATTACACTGTAGATCCTGCTGGTCTATTAGTATGTGTGTGTAAGGGTAAATGTGGCGAGGTTGTATGGGTTAGGTGCAGGTGACCAGCCCCAGGTTATTGTTGGGTCAGCGCCGTCGAACCGTTGTCATCCATTATGGTAATTAAATAAAGCCGAACTGTTGCGCGCGCTCCGAAGAGTCCACTCGTATAGAAACCGTCGGGTCTGGTTGATCCCCGATTTGAAAAGACTTACTTTGCGGAAAATGTGTCAAGACTGAGCCATTTTTCCTCGCGACTGTCAACATGCGCCGCCTTCACCTACCCCATCACACGTTGGCTATTGATTTAGACCGATTAGTTGATAACGTACTGGGGCAGACGCCCTGAAGCCCGGTGTTGCCCATCATGCCAAGCATGACCTGACCGCATGTAGCGGCCGCCGCCGTACGGCTCACTCAAATCACTCGCCTGATTTGCAGCAACGCTCCATTCTGTGACGGGTACGGATTGCGACAGATAATGGAAGTGAGCAGAAGGAGGAACGGAGCAATAACCTTTCTCACATCATTCTTCCGACGATGACGTCGAACGTGACAGCGGTAGAATTCTCATCAACATCGCTGTCTCCGGAGTCGACAAAATATATGGTTTGTTCGTGGTCGGGGCTAGACCGCGCATCGCTGCTCGGCGTGCTCAAAGTCATGCTTGTGCTACCAGCTCTACGATCTACTACAATGACTACAGACACGAAGCCATAAACTATATCAACTGACAGCGGAACGGCCAGAATCCAGACTGGCTAAGTCGACCAGCACACACGCGAAGCAACGGCAGTAGTACGGCCAGGCGGCCGTAGTGGTCACGTGTCGATATCTATGGACTCTACGGAAATTTAGCCATTCTCGTTCCGCGACCGGTATACCGCAGCCTCTCTCCCCCTCCCGCCCTTCAACTGATGCCCACGAAAGTGACGCCGGTGGGCTAGCTCTACTGCGAACGCTGAGGCAGACCGCAGTCGCGTAATTATGATGTTAGCCGCAGACGCGTCGAATGGAGCAGGCGCGATCAGCAAACACTCATTGTCCCTAAAAAGCAAAACAGAAATAACTGTTCTGTAGGAGGTATATGTAATACCTCGCGAAGCATGAAAGGATCAACGCGTTCCGTCAGCCCCATTCGTTGCTGCCGATCTTTCAATTGGAGGGCTGAGAAGATGAAACTCGCTTTGGACGGAACAGATTGACGGTTATTAAAGGAAGGATAGCAACGGAAGGGGAAGGAGGGGTCTCTGTGGGGCCGAACATTAACAGATTCGAGGCGCCGCTACCGCTAAAGGGTGCTTGAAAGGGATTTGAAAACGTCACGCCTTTTTTCGCAACCGGGTGAATGAAGTGAATATAGTATGTATATGTACAAGATGAAGATGAGGAGTTAGCTGTAGTCAGTTACAAGTGACGCGTTTACAATTCGAGATACAAAGTTATCGCATATTACGAGAGTGCTTTAGCGCTCGGTTTAATCGTATGTTAATCTACGACGAAAATGCGTTTGCTAGCTGGCTTGTTTGATGCTCGTTAACGTACGATAGCGCCAGATAATTTCAACTGTTAGCGCGGGACGCCGCTACCAAAATAACAATAACCGGAGATTGAGCAATTAAGCTATTTATTGCGTGTATTTAATGCTGAATTAAGATGCAGCGTTTGGCAGTTGGACCTTCACAGGCCAAAGGACGCCGGGCAGATGTCTCGTTTCGATTTTTATCGTGTAGCATCCGGCCTAAGCGTTGATGTACAAATTGGTTAAACGATAAAGGGAATAGCCGTTGCTGCCGTCTGTGAGGGTAATCGTGGAAGCTAACCAAGGATATAGTTGAACACACTGAATACGTGGTTGTAGCTCGGTTTTATCTCTTGTTCCATTGAATTTCTCGAAATAGTCCACAACGACAAAATTAGCTATCAGCTCTATAGTCCAGGTATAGGTAAAAGAATGGAGTCAAATCAAATCAGCTAAATTATCATTGAGTCCTACCGGGACGTTTAGGCGTAGAAGGCTCAGGAAGGCGTGATGACCGTCTAATCCTCTTGTATTGCACATAGGTCTTGATAGCGATTTTTACAACCTATCGATCGATATAAAATTTTATCGCGAAAAGCCAAATAAAAAAAACTCGGAAAAAACTTACACTTTGGACGTTCCGGTTCGTTAACTGGAGATTATGAGCTAAAACAGAAGCTAAAGCTGACACAATATCAAAAGTGTCATCTGAATATCTGGAAGTAGATTTAATGATAGCATTCAATAGTGACGCTTAACGAATCGATCTTGTCTAGAAGTGCTGTTTAACTTAGGCGAAGTTCATGGCGTTCATTTGAATGCTATACCAAGCAGAAGTTTATTTCATAGCCGACATATGTTTTGGCTAGCTGATGTGTTAAGCTCGTATTGTTGAAACGGCAAATATCTTTGAGGCAATACCTTTGTAATAGGTTCCACAATGAAAATAAACTTCGACTGAATGTCAATACGCTGATCTCACGTTCACATGCATCTGTGCATTCCGCTGTCGATCAGCGGCTTCAGATGACGCTGTGGACGGCTAACTTGAACCGAAGCACGAGATATTCGTCCGTTGACGGCGTCTGACTGCTGCCATTAAACAAAAGCCGATTGGTTAGCTCAACACATGCCGTTAACATGAGCCCGTTAACCCATCGGCAGCCAACTCGAAGAAAAGTGTCTCCGACATTACTCTACGCTATTAGTGTGGCGCATCCACCGATTTAAGCACCGGCAGAGAGTGTCAAGAAAGGTTTGGCTAACTCGGTATCACTGGCTGCTGCGTCGGCAGATACGACAACAATCAGACAGGTTTCAGAGAGCTGATTGAAATACAGCTGCTGCTTATGGCGTTACTGGGTATTAATGCTGGTGCTGGACTCACAACGTTCTCTGCTAGTAGTAGTAGTAGTAAGTAGACTTCTGGTTGGTGGCCAGAGCCCGGACGGACCAGGCGCGGAGGGCGACCCCCAATATCGTCAAACGAACGACAAAAAGGAGAAGCGAAGCAAAAATCTTCGGAAGAAAACAACACAGCCGTCGTCCACATTAGCCTATGGTATCGAGGGGGAGGTGCATAAGCTTGGCTTCAGTGATCGTTTGATCGCCGCTGCCGCAGCGCATCTCGTCGTCATCCCTTCGAACCATTTTGAGAGGGAAGAAACGATATCGACCGGTCCATCGGTCGGCGAGCCAGCAGCAGCGACTCTGAATGCGATGTAAGGTGCCGTCCACTAGAACGAGCACCAAAAGAGGTTCTCTATGTTCTTATACCTTTCGACGATACAGTGCCAAGAGCTAACTAATAGCGACAAGCTCGTAGCCAGCCTCCGGTTCTAGGCTCTAGTCGACTGTCCAATACTATCGTTCCCTCTGACGCTCCCCCCGTCTCTCTGATTCGGCGCTACTGCCGATCGCAGAAAGGTCCTTCTCGTCGTCGTCGTCTAGTCAGCAGAGCCAGAGGGAACGTAAATATATCCCAATAAACAAAGATTTTGCAACAAAATACATTAAATCCGAACGTGCTCGTGCGCCTGAGAAGACCTGACGCTTGGTGTGATCCATCTCCACTCACTGCCGCTGCTGTCGTGTGAGCGTGAGACGATCAGCGGTGTATGTAGCGAATGGTAAAACGATGAACAGCTTTCACACTCTGTCGACCACAAGAAAGAAAAAAACAAAGATCTGAACAAGCCCGCACCTACTCTATTCTGATCTCTGCACAGAATGATGTCGCTGTCTGATTCGTCAGTCGTTCCTATCTGTTGCGTATCACTTCAAGGAGGCTCCCACCGCTATCCAGGCCGTTGTTGGTACGACGCCGTACTTCGAGATATACACGAGACGCATATGTATCTATACGTAGACATTATTCTATGCGCGCTCGTGCGTGCGTCTGCCCTTGAGTGGCCGTGTGTGCGCGTTGCTATCCATAGCGCAGACTGAGTGGAAGAAACCGCGCCAAGAAGATACCGTTCTGTAACTACGTTTGCCGCTACTATTGCGGTATCACTGTTCAGATGAGTGCGTCGACCGCCGCCCTGATGCTCTCTGAAATCTCGTAAAATTTTATCGTTCGTCGCGCCTTTTACTTGAGCTTTGCCGAATCGCTCAAGTCGACGAGAGTGAAGTAAAGTCAAATGCTTTCTGCGTAGATGATCGGCTACACAGAGCGTCGCCGGGGAATGATGGTGGCAATGCTCGATAGCTCGTGGTAATGGAACGCTATACTTATGCATCTATTTGAGATGTTCGCTATTTTTTAGGTGGCACGAGAACAAAGGACGAAACACGTTTGGCTATTCATGTGGCAAGTTCCTCTTGCGGTAGAACTGTGGGGATGCAGTGACCTTCCGTATCGCGTAAGTATTTGGTGACATTATAATTTGGCCGACTGATAATCTCACCAAGTTCAGGTATTACTTTGTTCATCTGAGATTTATGTTAAACTCACATTGCAATGATTTATGAGGTGGTCAATAGCTTCTTCAAGTTCTTCTTTATTTCATAACTGTAAGTTTTCCAAGCGCTTTTGTAAGATATCAACAGATTGTTTTTGATGTAGCTCGTCTTATCGGCTTATGACGTTCAAAGTTAGTACATAAGCTATACGTACATGTTCTTTAATAGAAGAAGAAAACTGTGCGTCATTTATATTTATTTAAGGACTAAAAGCGGCGTGAGCCTTTCAAAAATATTGGGTGAACGCTTAACTGCAAGATTCTGTCGTCGTGCTAAATGAACTATCTGTGTTTCCCGTCGTAGGGCAATTTGTTCTATTATCAGAGATAAACCAACTGGGAATACTGCTTTCCCGATTCCCTTATACATATTTCATAGGTCGTTAATTCGTAAACGTTGTTCGAACACGAAAGATAAAAATCCGTTAGAGGAGCGTTTTTATTTTTAGCTCCTAATGCATTATTGGTAAGTTCAATTGCAAGGAAACCTAATCCATCTTCCCGTACCGGTTCGCAAAGCCTTAGAGAATGCTTCTATAGACGCAAGGCTTTCGGCATAGTAGCTAACTTGTAGCTCATCCGATACTCTTTCGGTAGATTTGAGATGATAGGGGAAATTCTGAAAATATCGCTTGCCAACATCTGTAACCATGCGCTTTCTTTCTTTCTTTTCTCCGGTTACTCAATACAATATTGGATCATCTATGCCGCTTCGCAATCACAGAGGAGGCAGCACCCATTAGTAAATCCTGCGCGGTTCAATTTGGAACAAAAGTTGTTACGTTTCCTTTGTTACCTCCACTGTTGCTAATGCAGTATGATTCATTTACACATATCATTTTGTGTTTATTAACATGTTTTTATACAGTCAAGTGAACAAAACTACTCGACCGAAACATGTATCGAATACTGGAAACCTTCGTGGAATATTTAACCAATTGTCGTGTCTAATCTACCCGGAATTTACGTGGAAGCAAAGCTAAGGCTTCGCCGAACTCATGCCACTTGATAACAGCTTGTATCCCACAAACATGTAAAAATGAAAGAAATGATGATAAACAGAAAGCTCTGTTTGAGATCTATTATAAATACCATTAATTACAGTAGGGAAGCACTTGGTGGTATAAACATTTTACCGGTGACAAACGAGATTTTGTCTATTCGCGATGAGCACGATCTGAAGTGTAGTTTGAAAACGGTCTTGTCTACGAACTTGTTTTATATAGATGTCGCTGCCACACCACAACCTCAAATATTCGATATCTCCGAGACAAAATTTTACAGCCTCGAAAATCAACATCGAAATTCAATTCTGGTCACAGATAAATCAAAAACGTGCAGAATCCCTACAGGAACGAATCGATTGCTAACAGACAATACTTATCTACAGACTTAATAGAAAGTAACGTTTAGAAATAACATTCAGGTGTCTGTTTATTTCAGGTATAAATTTTACCATAAATTTGTTGTGCCATAAAGCTATTTCTGCCAGCATTGTCTTGAACTGAAACTATCTACTCGATCGTAACAAATAGCATCGCTTGAGACGCAAAGGGGATTTCTACTTAGAACAGCAACAGGGCAGACTTCCATGATGATTTTATTGTTGCGGCAGTTTCTTTGATTTTTTTTTTTTCTCACTGTTTCGCTTAGGGAATCGTCTACATTCTAATTGGCTGCCACGATCGCCGGGACGTGCGTCTCTTATCGCAGGATTGTGTCTTTTTCTTTCGTTATTGTACAAGTACCAACTATCACAGTCGTCATCGTAGCCATCGTCAGGATAATTGGAAACAGCTTATGTTGGCCCACATCGTCAACTATTGGAACTGGGAACGCATATACGATCGTAAATAGCGGCATCAGCAGCAGCAGCGCTTGTAATGGCTCATTTTCTAGCTTTGTGCCCTGTTAGAACGTAACAATGTATAAGGTAAGAAAGAAAAGTAGAGGAAGGAGCAGGCACGTCGATTAAACTTATCTGTACGACCACGTCGGACATAATCAGCTGGCATTGCCATCACAAAGCAGACGCATCCTCAGCAGGCCACGCGGACGACGTGCAATACTCGGCTGATCATGCACGTAGTGCTGTGATAGCTTATTATTGTCGCGTCGTGCGATAGAACGATTGACGGCGGCATTACGACGGAGCGGTAGCGACAAATTCAAGCTGAATATGGCGCTGATTGTTAACTGTCTGATAAAATGAAAGAGAAATTACTAGGAGGTCTTGAGCGGAAGTAACTTACCATTTTTTTTTCACTTAGGACAACTGTTTAACTTTTAGTCGTTAGACGTAGACAGGTTGGACCCGATCATTTCCCTGTGCAGGCCGCATTATTTCACTATTTGACGCATTATTGCATAGGCCTCACTTCGGCGTAGGCTCACCTTGTCTTGAACCTAATTGACCTCAAGAACGTAATGCACTAGAGCGTCAAAACCTTGAATTGTTGCCGATTAGTGAGTACTGACACCTATTTTTATGGCCATTTCACAAGCTGACCAGATCATGTGCTAAGGCTTTACTTTATTACATATAGGGTAGGTCAGGAAGAAGAGAAAAACGAGTTCAATGAACGCTGTGAGTGTTTTAATGTCCAACGTTAAACAAAGTCCAATTTAGCCATAGGATATGTCAAATGCAATTAAGAAAAAAGTAGGTACTACTTACTTCTCACCTTTGTCTCGCCTATAGTTTTCTCCTAACTTTAAATTTTGCTTTGTACTGAACCAGCTATTGCCTGGCATAGGTTGCATTGTTTCCCGGTATTTCTCGCACCATCTGCTTTCGATAGGTGCAACAAAAGAAGGGTCCTTTACCGAAATCCGACGGGAAGTAAGCGAGCACGAATACCCTGGTTATTAATTAGTGGCTTATAGGTTTTTGATGGGTTTGTGGGAGCCTCTCGTAGCTCGTGGAGGCTTTGCCACTGCCGAAAGTCCTGCCAGAGCAAGGGGTGAAACTGCTAACTCGAACGGGGAGGTGAGGCTGGAGAATTGGAGGAGTACATCAGACTACTGCGAAGTTGAAACGTCGGCGGCAACGCTGGCTTGAACGAGTTGTAGAAGTGAGCTTCCTTCAAATAACTCAACTCGAGTAACGCCATTTCCACAGCTTTCAAAATCTCTGCCCTAAACCAGGATTCCGACACCCCACTTCCGCCTTCATTTCGCACATCGCCTGTCTTCTGACTCGCTGACAGAATGGCATAGACTCTGTGCGTCGAGCACTGCTGTAAGCTAAGAGGTCAGCTTCTCTTTCAATCGTGCGAGTAAGCAAGTCCAAGAATCTCACCGGTTGCTCAGCCACGCTGGTCTAACCAAGGAGAGTAATGGAAGATAAAAGAAGAGGACGACGGTGGAGAGAAGGTGGGCAGTTGCAGAGGGCAGCTGCAGCAGCCTAATATTTAAGCCTGCTCACTTGGTCGTATGATGTATCTGCCTTCACTAATATTCGCTTGGGGCCTAACTCAACTGAACAGGAATGAGCATGCAATACCTCACGCATACAGGAAGGCCGCTATCACGGTAGTTGGTAACGGGACGGGCGCGGCTGGCTACCTGAGGCGAAAAGCAGCCAGTGACCACCCCCCAAAGGAAGAGGGAAGTGAGTTCGGATGTGGCGTCTGACTCAACGCCGCAACCCGCGGTAACCGGGGTTGTCGCAGCAGCTCAGACGCAATCTCGGATGACCGTTCCTGCTAGGGTCATACGCCTACGACGACAGCTACAGCACAACCAGCAACAGCTTCTCCAGGCACTCTCGACTCGATGCAGGTGTAGAGAGCTTCGTCGATTCATTCGACACTGCAGCTTGCGAAAAGGAGGCTTCATGCTTGCAACTTTTCAGGGCAAGTCGTATCAACACCGGCAGTTCTCGACCTCCTTGTCCTGCCAGCAGCCGAACTGGTCACACTACAGCGATATTGTCCACCTATCGGCAGCATTCGCGCAGTGAGACATGGTCGGTGCAATGTCGCTGGCCGAGTTCTCGCGGCCGTTGGCCCAGTAAGCAACAGAAGCAACAGCCGTTCCGTAGGAAAATGAACTCATTAATAACGCGACGAAGCCGAATATGATTTCTCGCTGCGGATTAGACCATTATGGCCTTAGCTAAGGACTCGTAGACTGGGCCATCGAGGGTATATTAACTAGTACTACTACTGCGCTGAAGCTTACACGTAATGACAGCTTATTTCTAGTTTAGTCATGTCTCTATTCACACATATGTGCATAGCTCTATCCAAAGCAATATTCAAATACGTTCCACTCCCTTCCCACTCGTGTTAGCTCGTGCTAAGAACTGGCCTTAAGCCAAACTTTCCAGCTAAAAGAGCCCAGAACGCACATCTAGCTTTTTATAAAGTAACTATAACTTCCTGAGCGTTGGCATAAAATTACCTTAATCTTAGAAATGAAATGATTGTTGTGTGTATTTACACAGCCGTTTGCCCTACAGTTACCCTCTAGAAAGAAACGATATATACAGTTTGGTATCCTCACCTGTTATAAGAAAGACTAACACCTATAAAGTAACTTAATCACGACAACAATACGTCCGGTGTCACGATGCGAGAACGTCACAAAAGATACGTACGGCGCGTATACGTAGACAGACTAGATAAGACTAATCGTATGACACGTGCTAATAATTCATAAGACAATAGCGCATTGACGCCCGACATTGATGACAGCGCTACCGTCGTTCCCCGGCAAAGGATTCGTTCGCCTCAATGGCTGATACTTGACAGAGAAGCATTTATCATTGCGCGTTAGCCGGCATAATAGTCCAACTGCGTTTGTTCCAAGTTGTTAAATTGTACTGACGACTCGAAACCGTTGGATCGTTTCCATATGTCTACCGGCCAAGATGCCACTATGTTCATGCTAAGCTAGAACACACAAGATGCTTTCCTAAACCATTTGTCAAAAGGCCCTCTGCCTATTTTGTCAACACCTTTATATGTAGGCTGCTGTACCAAAAACGGGACAGTCTTGGCGACCCGTCTGCTATGGCACGTATGTTTACCTGTTATTGCTGATATCGATATAAGGCTTGCTTTATTTCGATCAGGTCATAGATTTATAATGGCGCAAACTTTAAGTGTGAGCGAACGTCGACTTTTCAGTGCCTCTAAAATGGACGAGTTCCAATTTTTTAATAGTAATAATAAACACAGTATTATAATAATAATAATAATGCCTGAAGTCCACTGTTTACGCTGATCCCCGTGCGATTTGCACGTGTGCCCACAATTAGAAAGAAGTAAGCTTTATCCTAAAACTTCCAACTGCAAAACTGATCAAAAAAAGCTTAAAATCCACATTTTATTATATTCTATACTAAAGGTTGTTTTTAAAGGCGCATTTTTCATATAACTGATAAAAATCTCAGGTAAACTCATTATGTCAAGGTCAGAGGGATACTCTCGGAAAATGTAACAGGCAAACTTCTTTATAACCTGCACCGCACTCCTAAGCATAAGCATGAGCTATCCGGCCGTTTTCGGTTCCTTCCCACCGAAAAATTTTCTACTATCATCGAAACGAGACTACTACTACTACGAAACGAGAAATGACCGGAAATGAGAACGTTTCTGCTCTAGCTAAAATTAAACTTCATATATATAGTTATATTTTGAAGAATACAAAACTGTCAGGCTTATTTCGCACCCTTGTTCTTCGAGCGAAGCCATCGCAGGAGAAAAAATAGCAGGACACTGCGCCGAGACATGGTCAACACTACGTTGAGTGGAATGGAGTCCGTCGTATGAAAAGCCAATGCAAAAAGCATGTGAATCAAGAATTGGGTTGCTGATTATTTGGGCTTCAACTCAAGGCAGGGATTTTGGAAAACGTCGTTATCTCTAACAACGTACGTCAGAATCAGGTCTTAAAGCGGCCGACTTCACGGATATATTCAAGTTCGGTGCCCCGATTGAAATGGTCATAGCAAAATCTGATTCTAAGAGTTGATTTCACGTAAACGGTTAACCCAACGAAGTGTACTGTAAAAATTTAACCAAATGAGCTTGCTAAATTGACAGCGAATAATCGATACCGTAGACCTGACTTAACGGCCTCGAGCAATGAAAGAAACTAAATAAAATCTGACACAGGCTAGATATAGGCTTTAGAGTCCACTTTACAAACTGCGCAATAACTTTTTGCGTAGGGCCTGCGTAAGGCTTAATATTGCACTGCCACTTCGGCTGAAACTAACAGCCAGTGGATGGGCTTCATTAAGCCGAATATTACTTTGTCTGGCTTCCGTGGCTGACTGGGTCGGCTATTCAATAAGTATGTTCTTGAAGATCGCTTCATTTAAATCATCGACAGAGAAGTACCATGAAAAATTAGACGTAGACTGTTGATTGTACTCAAGCTTTGCTATATTTCCATCATTTTTACGATTTAGCGATAACTGTAATTTTTTTTTTTATAGCAGTATGGATTTTTGTTTATATGTCGAGGTTGTTGTACACAGTGTGTAAAGAAATTTAGTAACCTATCTATTCCTGACTCGCTTCGATATGGGCGATGCCAGTTTGGCGTTCGTCTAACAATTTAGTGTGTTATTGGGATTTAGAATAAACGTTGTTTTTATGTTTGGGATCTCATTCTAATAACAAGTTCCTGCCATAGTAACTTCCTTGAATATACATGTTATTCAGCTACACACATGTTAGCCGACTTTCAGTCAACCTTCAATTTGCTAACGGTTTCATCGACTTAATAGCCACTTCGTGGATGGCAACATATGTTGAAACGCTTCTAGATTTTTTCATAATAGGCATGGTTTTTACAGGCCCACTGAACTATCCTAAGGACGTTTCCCATATACTGACAAAATTCTATAGCGAATTTACCAGGGGGAGTAGATTTTATCCAAACGAAAAATGCTCTTATTTTTTGTATTTTAAAACAAATGTATTCATATATATTAAAGGATTTTAAAGAAAAATGTATTGTGTTTGTTAGCTTTAAAAACAAATTACATCAAACATTGATCGTAGCAATCATTTTGTTTTATTGAGAGATGCTTCTGATATATACGCGTTGGCGGACTCAAAATCAATTCACAGAAAAACTTAACACGGTACAATATTTTGCTATCTTGCCTTAGATATGTTTTGTTGTAGGCTCTCAACTATCCAAACACTTTTAAGGGAAGTTTATATATGCTTCCTTCGCATAAACTTGGGCCGTATACGCGTGTGTGTGTGTGCCCATGAAAGGCTTCTTGTCTTATGTGTAACCCGGAATACATGTTTAAAACAGAAAAACAATTGCTTTGTTGAAGCATCTGAGACATTGGTTTCTGGTTGTTTATATTCTGGAAGCTTTTTTCCCCCCCAAACATATTCCAGCTAACCGATAATCATATTTATTTTAAATTGATTACTTATGCATTGAAAATCACGATCGTCATTCTGAACATGATTTTGGCAAACCCATCGCGTGTTTGCGGGTATCTGTGAAGTCAGAGGGCCGCAGTCGATTATGATGTCCCGCACCCATTTTCCCGGAGCTGGCTTTGTTAAGTTCCTGTCCGTGGATGTTCTATGAGGTGTTGTTCAACGTCGTGCTACATTCATTATTCAGGTACATATTCATCGTCGTTGTCTCTCTCGGCCGTACTCCTACAGCTGTTGCTGGTTATCAGGCGAGCTGTGCTTTGATCATTAATTAACTTATTGTTGTGATTAAGCTACAATAACTGCACTTGCTACTATAACTGCTTCTGTTGGCACGAGCTGAATTTGGATGTTGGAGTTCGAACGGAGGCACGAAACTGCGTCATGCCGCAACGCAGGCTGTAGCGTACAAGCGATGTCCAGGTGAGGTCGCTAGTGCGCAGTCCTGATCGTGATAGTGCTGAAGGCGCCAGTTTCAAATTGTTGTTTTCCGATATTCGTTATCCTGTCCGTTGATGCGGACCTCTTCATCTTCTCCGTCTCCCGCTCCTCTCGCTTGTGTACGTGCCACGGGGCAAACAACTTCAATTAATAAATCAGGCGAAGCAGATAGAGAAAAAGAATCTGAGGGAACCGAACACAAAGGAATAACCTGTCGGTTTATCGGTCGGTCTGTCGACCAGACACCCAGACCCCTCCATCTTTGGGAAGATGATTCACCAAAGGGGGGTTCAACGGGGAGAATACAAAGTGGTGCAATGATCGACCGTGGATTCTGGCAGAGTCGACATCTTCATGATTTTGGCTCTGTCCTCTCGCCCGTGGCCGCAACGACTGTTGCTGGCACCGCGCTTTCAAAGATAGGTACATCTCTCAACCCTTCATGGCAGCTTGGAGCGGAAAGAACAAGGCGGTGCCAGTAGTCTATGGGCAAATCTGCTCCCATCTTGATGCCGGTCGACAGAGTCGTTGTCCCTGTCAAAAAGAGCGGGGCAATCGGCCAATGAAAGGTACACGCCATTTATTCAAAGCATGGCGATTCATCGAAACAAAACGACCTCTTTCTCTCTCTGGCTCAAACCTTCGTTAACTCTCTCGTTTGGTAAGGTAAAGGGATAGCCTTTCTTCCTTCGAAATTGCTTCCCTTTCTCAGTGATAAGCGAGCATTGAACTGGGGTAAAACGGGTTAGTTGGTAGTCGTTGCCCCTTTGTATCTAAGTTGGATTTGGACGCGTCTGCGGGTTCGTTTTCTTTGTATTGATTCATTTGCCCTGGCTGGCGGACTCGCTTGTTTCAACGAACGGTGAAACCTGGCAGCGCTTGCGATAGCTTCGGCTCGCGCTGAACCGTAATAAAGAAGAGACATTTTTCATCCTTTGTTTTGTCGGTGACGTCCATCGTTCGCCACTTCTCTTGGGGCCGACGGCGGCCTTTTCCGTGGTCTCAAAGTCCCCGCTCGGACTGCTATTACACCTCCCTCCCCCCCCCCCCCCCCACTGGCCGCCATCTCTCCTTATTCTCTTACGTTCGGTCCGAATATCAACATCGCCTGTTCTGTTGGCTCTAATTCTCTCACCACTAACCTCCCTTCTCCATTCGTTCCGTCCTAAGACCTCGCCTTTTTCCTCCGAAGGCCCAGGCTCACCACCACCTCTCTTTAGGAAGATTGGTGAGCACGAGCAAAAGTGTGTGGTCACGAGTTGAGGAACACGACGTCGGGGTGGAACGGGGTTAAAGGCGAAGGGTCGCTGATTAGTTTTGATTCCCGTTTAACTCCTTTTTCCATTGGGATCTCGGAGACATCTAGCCAACGCCTTCATAATTATCTACCGTTCCCATCTGCCCCTAAAATGATCACGGACTATCATTATTAAACAAATCACGGGCCCTGACAATGAACGCTCGCCATTTGTGTCCGCATGGATAGACTTAACCTCGGCTTGATCAATGTATGAATGTATTGAAATGAATGACCATTGCTATCACTCCGATACGCATTTATTGTCAGTGAAAGGAACAGGGCTGGAAAGTTTCGGTATTCGCCATTTCATCGATGCAGTGGGAATCATAAAACCAGGATCTAGAAAGAAGGCCACGATAGGTGGCAACAAACAGCTTCTCTGATCTCCTGTGACAACGCAATGTCTACGACCCTGCCTGCGCCTGCATAAAGAGGCCTCAACAATCAAGTGCAGCTTTACGGCCCTGCAGCGACAGAAAGTGACGCAAGACTGAATATATCTACGTATTGAGTGGGAACGTGCAGAGACGTACGGACGTAACGCCAACGCATATGACGACGACGGCGTCTGATAGTGGAGAAACGGATGTCACTTACATTCTGTAGTGTGTTGTGGATCAGATATTTTATAGAGGGCGATGGGAGTGTCATGAACGAGAACCTAGAGGCTGCAGGTGGTCTTGAGATAGATGCGAGACCTGACATCGGGTAATTTCGAAGAGGGATTTTGAGTCGAAACTGAAGGGGATAGCCCACCTTAGACAAAGAAAGTTGTGGAACAGAATGGGACGCTGGCGGATGTGTAGGACCATCGTCGCTGTGCCTCTTCTGTCTTGGTGAAATTGCCAGACAGGTTCGTTGTTCGTTCATAGCCTGTGTCATATGTCATGTCCAAGCGGTGCGCTCGGATGGACCGGACGACCGAAGCGAGGTTTCCTAAACCCGACAGTGCAGGATGTGTGCCCGTGCGGGCAGGAAAAGAGGGCAGAACGGTAGAGGGGTCATACAGCCCAACAGTACCCAGCCAATGAACAAACCGACCGACTCAGCCGAACGCCCGCTTAGCTCTTCCTAGAGCCATTGTTCCTCAAATGGGCTATCACTTAACCATTTCTCAGTGTCAGCCCTAACAACGCCGCCGCCTCTCCCACTAGAACAACGGCAGGCACTTCACTTCTGTCCTTTTCGTGTTCCTCTCCTCATCGTCGTCCTTATCCTTGATCCACTACGGCGACTACTACTGGCGCCACCAGCGTCACGGCGGACATCGCCCGTCTCTCTAGTTCATTTCCTCTTAAAGTTGCTCCCTGGTTGTACAATACACCCACTCACTCATTCACCCTGCAACGAGAGCAACCGAACGGGACAGATGCCGGCCAGTTTTACGATTGTAGGTCAGTATATCGGTTTTATTGTGCTTTCTTCATATCGACCCCGTCTTCTTTCCCAGCGAGAGTGGATCAACTCCGTGTTGCCCACATTACCCACTCACTCCTTCCTTTCCTCGTTGCCGACTACCTCTTCTTAGCTTTACCTTATGGGTGCTACATGATCCGTGACGGCTTCGGTTATTACCGAGGTCAGCCAAAAGAGAAAGTATGCCGCAACAAACAAAAATACCTATATTTAATATGCAGCGTTTTCAATAAGCTCACTTAACATGACACTTTGCCTAGCTGTGTATTTAATTAAAAGAAGATTCTAGTTGCGACTATTTTTCTTTGTTTATTGTGCAGTCCTTTCTAAGTGAACTGATCTTGATCTTGGCCATGTAAAAAGTATAGAACAACCCCAGGAGCGTTCTCTAGTGTCCGCTGGTTTCTCGTCGTTTTGTGTCATTGTAGACGCAGTAGCATTGACTTACCTAAGGTTCCGCTTTCTTGCGTTAAGCATTATGCTTATATTTATACTTAGGCAGATTCTGCTCATCATTCGGCATTTATTATGCACTAAGGGACGAGCTGTCTCTGTTTTCAGCTTAACGGTGCCATTTTCCTTTATGATCACATAAACAGCCATCGACCAAGGGGTCGTAAGAGACTAGTGGCAAATTGGCTTTAGAGGGCTTTCTGGGTCCAAGTGGTTTAATTCCACAAGCTTTGCCCTCCTCGTCCTGGCCCTTTTGTCCTTTTGTTGTTCGTCTTCCACCTCCTACTGCACCCTTTGTTTATTCTGGTTCTACTTTCACATTCTTTTACCTTCTTCCTTCAGGCCAAGAGGCGAGGTTGCACCGTCGTACAGTGCCTACACATCTGTCAGTCTCATACGCATCCCGCTCTATAGCCGCCGCTCCGTACAGACAAAGTACCGAAACATAAGTACACACGCAAATCGCAAGCGGCCATTGAGGCCTCGCACCAGCCTCCGCCGTAGCAGAGATACGTCTCAATGCTTTCTCTATTTCGTCCTTTTCTTGCGCTTGTTTCGCAGGTACCTGAATCGTCAGCGTCTTACCGCTGAGTACCCGCTTCCTCTCGGCGAAACCACTGGTGGGGAGATTTTGCTATCTGGCGACAGCCAAGCGACCGGCACAGCCGAACTTCTCTCTAAGGAGCAGCAAAAGCCCAGCGAAACCTTGCGCTTGTTATCAAATTTGAAGCTTTCCGCGGTTCTTCGACAGCTGCTGGCGACGGGCAGTTTGTCCACGTCTTTCTCTTCTCTTCTGGGGAGGTCGACAGGCGACGGTAGCAGCACCGGTAGCAGTAGTGGGGCGTTCAGCGTAGCGTCTCGCCGCTCGCCTCTGGTTTCAGCTGGGCACGGTGCTCCGACTGACATGGTTGCCCGTCGTTCTCACAGTCCCTACCCCAGGTTCGTTCCCGTTCAGTGCCATTCGCCTTCCGTTCGTCGAACTGATGGGTTTTGGCGGCCTGTCCTGGCTTCTGAAGAGGCTGCTGAACCAGTTATAGTCGGTGAAGGGCCAGCTATGACGTCGGCCTTTGCTATAGCCGGCTCAGGCTGTTTGGAAATTGTCGGCCTTTGACGGGAGTCTCGTCGAGTTTGCTCCAGAGCAGCATCACCACCAGGGGAAGGGTGGCCCCAAGCTGGATAGTCGTGTCCTTCCCGGCCGCTGTCTGGGTAGCAAGGGGGTGATGATGGCAGCCTCAGTGCACCATGGGCCTAGTGGAAGTAGTAGTAGCAGCGGTAGCAGCAGCATGGAAGATTTAGGATCGGTGCGGTGTCGTGTTCAGTTTGCCTAAGTTCGGTTGCTTAGGGGGTTAACCATTTATCTTGGGATGGGGGATGCCACTTCGGGTTGAGGGAATGGGGCGAAGGGACCAACGTGAATGGAGACGCGAACGCTGGTAGGCTGTGTATGAGCAAAGAGGCAGGCAAGGCAAGGAAAAGGGGGCCGAGGAACAGGGCATCACTCAAATTTGCTACGACGTACACCCACGCGTTTCTGACTTTCCGTTCACCACTATGTAGCCGTAATCGGAACGGCGGTGTAAGCTGCCCTCCTCGTACGGTGTCATACGGAGCTCAGTGTAGGCAAAGGAAAAAGAAGACAGCGACGAACGACGACCCGCCGGCAATGAGGGAGCTACCGGCGCAGAAGAAGAAGAAGGTAAACGCTAAACTACGAAGAGCAGTAGGACGAACGACGCCCGTCTGAGCGGCAGCGGCTGTCGAGCAGGACAAGGCGGAGAAGGACGAAAAGGAAAAGACCTCAAAAAGAAGGAAAGTTATAAAGGCCTTCAAGAAGCAACGGCAGCTCCTTCAACTGCCTTCCTTCAGCTTGGACGGGTGACTTTCGACTCGTGACTGCTGCTGGGTGGCCGCTCTGCTCGGCTCGTCGGGGAATTTATTGGCGCACGTCAAAAATTATTCTCTTCTCTCGTTCATCGACTTCTAGTTGCTGCCGCCGTCGCTGCTGCTGTTACCACCGAGCCAGCGCCGCCACAGCTGCAGCCACCGCTCGTTTCATCGTATGTGACTAAGTATCGGTATGTGTGCACGTCTATGTATAGAAAGGAAGGTATGACGTCCCTGACTGGCGTTGTCGTCGCAGCCAACGTCAGTCTGCAGCGATGCCATAGAGTAGCATCACGCAGACACGCGCTCACACAGACAGAGTTACGACTAGCCGACCGCCCCAACGAGAAACAGAGACAGATACCTCGATCAGCCAGAAGGCAATCTATCGTGGGTTGTCCTGGGACGACACGTAAGTCCAAAATGACGAAGGTAGGACGCGCCCTCGCACATAGGGCGTCCAAGAAGAGAAGGAGGAAAAGAAAAAGCATGAGATTGAAAAGGGATAGAGAAACAGAGTAGAACGAACAGGGGTTTTAGCACACAGGCCAGACTGCTGCAATGTAACCCGTTTTCGCCCGTACCCCCAGGATGGGTTGTTCAACCAGTATAGCAAGCATCGGCGTACTAAGCAGGCAGACCAGCGGACATCTTGCCAGCCAAGCGGCCGGTCAACATCCAAAGTACAACACAAGCCGCGCGTGGCGGCTGTAGGGGCTGCCACAGAGGCTAAGGTCGCGCTAGGAGTAAAAAGACATCACAAGTCAGGCGCGGGAGGGTCGCCTCGCAGAGTACAAGCGGGGACCTTGGCTGCTTCTGGTGCTATAGCTTCTGCTGGATAGTCGCCGAGATGGTCATTTGTTTCCGAGAAACGATAATGGCTAACGATGGCACAAGCAGCGACGGCGGTGGCAGCAGCAGCAGCAGCAGTGGCGGCGATAGCAAACGCAGAAGCGGCAACGATACGAGGGGTGGGCAGGAAGTAGAGGACGAGACGCTGGAGACAGAACGCCGGCCGTCGGTCACTGGTAGACAGACACCACACAACGACAACGACGACTCCAGTGGGGTGAAGCATTGCCACCCTGATGCAGTCTCCGCTCCTGCCGTAGCAGTAGCTTGGGCGATGTTGGTCGGATGCCATGGATGGTCAGTCGGCCGGTCGTCATGCGATCGGCGGGCGATATTAGATAATATCCGATGAACGATGGCTGATATCAGCCAGAGACACGACGACAAGCGGACAAGCAGCAGCAGAGGCAGAAGTGTAGGGACCAACTACAGCGACACCGGCTTCATAAGAGTAAGCCTCACTGAGGCTTGTTTCGTTCGGGACAGCTTTGGTTGGTGGAAGTTTCTTTGCCCGGGATCGCCTTTGCAATTTGTTATATAACAGTAATCGCAAACATCATGAACAGCTTAGTAGGTCGGCGTAGCATCTTAAAAAATTGCAATAACATTTGTAATGGGATGCTTTTGTTCTATTGTGTTTTCGAAACGAAGCTGACAAAAAGCTCAATATTATCATTGTCTGACATGCATAAAAGCACCACATAGATATATAGGTCTTAAAAAATACTATTATATTTTTGAGAACTTTTTTAGTGACACTCGTTAATTTTCGGAATTTACAAGCTTTTCGGGTGTCTTCGTTCTACTGTAGTACCGTAATATACAGCGCTATTTATCCGAGGACATCGATATAATTTTGTTGCGCCAAAGATGCGACTCTATCCGCTTATTCCTTAATTAGCACATCACCCTAAATACCTTCCATGCTTAGTTGCCATGTCAGTAGGTACACAAGCTGCAGCCATCGGGCACGCCGTATCCACGGGCAACCTTAACAGCAGACGACGTCTGTCAGCAGGCTCGTCATCAGTCCGATACTTCCGCGTCGCCGTTTATCTCGTCAGTTGTTTTTGCTGCCACACTTACTCAAATACTCTACTATAGACAAAAATTTCTTTTCAGATTCGCCCGTCCATAATGACAAGGGTGTTCTCTAGAGGTGGGAAGTATATTTATGTACGAGTCATGTTTCCCCTTGAAAACACACACATTCACTCACACCCAGATAATAACCGCAGACATATATTCACATACACAGTCATAGACAGACCGTTTAGCATTTCTTCATTCTCATCGTTTTGGTCCAGCATTGACTCGATGAGGCGGATCACTGTTTAGACTTTTACGCCTTGCTAAGGGAATTGTCCTATGTAAAACTACGCTACACTCAAAGCAGTCAATACGTGTCTCGCTGACTCGGCCTATATCTGTGTCTCGGATTTATCCTTCACTTTTTCGTTTTTCCTTTCTATGTCCATCGCTATCGATGGACATATGTGAGAACCACGCCTTGATGCTTATTCATATTGGGCGTTCGTTGGGTGATGAAGGATTGATCTCCTACGCTAAGGCCGATCACTTATTCTGGCCATTACGGCAGTCGAATCAGCTTCTTCCAGGCAGGCCGCGTTGACTCTAGTGACTTGTTTGGGCAAGGCAGATGCGGGCGCCATAGTCGACACAAATGGTCTACTACGCTGTTATTAGTACAGCTATGGCATCGATTACGCGGCGGGGCCCAACTAGCGATACATGAACGAAAGCGAGACATGATATACTATGATGCTTCACACATCATCAACGTCGCGCCGGTAACAACAGCGTCGGTATCGACGACGAGAGATTCTGTGAAACGATTGAATCGCTGACGCCGCCTCTTTAGCACGTAAGCGCTCGCTACCGCTTTGGCCTTCCGAGTCCCCGCGGTCCATTCAACCCCGTGTGCCCAACAGTATCGAAAGCTAACTGGTTGGCGTGCTGGTATCCACAGGAGAAATACAAATGTGCCTTCAAGACACGATGTTCCTTTTTTTCCTTTAGTTTGATTATTTACTGTCTTTCCTCCAGCTTGTGTGCCTTGTCGGTGCAGTCCCTCAAACAGCAACTGTGGTGCTAAAGAATGGCCCTGGTTCCGACAAACACAACGTCATCATTTGAAATCTAAGCGGCGGGCGTTGATTGGAAAAGAAAGCAGTGCGCGAATGGATTTACTACCGACTGTGTCAGACCGAATCGATACTCGGTCGTCGTTAGATTGACTAGACTACATCTGAAAGCTAACCAAGAAAAAAATACAACTCATTCATCGACTTTCAACAGAGTATACAGGCACGCAAATACATATACACAAATTTGCTTGGCCGAGAGTTGGACGTACGTTTCGATCATTGCGTCCGTATTTTGCTCCCTTGTGGCTTCTTTAACATCCTCACATGATGTAATGAAACCTTCGAACTTTTAGGCAAAACTGCCCGGGATAGAAAACGTATTCCCTTCGTGGAAGAGCTCATTTTCGTTGCCTTATATATTGTGGCTAGTAAAAATTATTGACACCTATACTATTTAATCGGTCTTAAATTTTATGCTATTTTATTGGCATACATAGGGCTATAGCAATACTCTACAAAAACAACTATATTTACCCACATTAAAGGCAAAAAACAAAACCCAAGTAATCACTTTTAGTTGGCTACAGCTCTTCTAGAAAGACAAGCTCCGTTTGGACATAAACACGAAACAGGTTTATATGAGTCGGTTTATCGAGCCGAATCAAACATCAATGACCTGAAGGGAATTTAAAGACAAGATAGTAATAAAATTCATCGGGGTCTTCTTTTCGCTTTCTATCCTCTTTTACCTGTCTCCTTTTTTCTTTACTCTTTGTCTCTTCGGCGACGCCTCGAGGGACTTCAGAAAAGGACATCAGACATTCTGATCCAGGATCGAGAATATTATGGGGAAAACTAGGAAGGAGAATAAGGTGGGAAGGGGTGGATCTTTCCACACGATACATCTACATGGCCTGGCCGGCGAAGGAATCTCCAGACAATCCCCCGCTAGAGGCACATCTGAGAAGCTCGAGCCATTGCGATAAGCTGACGTTTTCGTCCTTTTCCCTTGCTGAGCAACGATCTACGAACAACTGATATATTTCACCGGATCACGCCATCTCTGCCATTTACTGTACAAGATGTACGGGATAGAACGACGGCTGCGTCCTGGCGACCGCGCGAATAAAAGAGAGAAGGAGAACGAAAAAAGCAAGAGAAACAACAGCAGGGAGCACACGTGTCTTCTTCGTTGTCGTCGCCGTTGTCAACGCCCCTTGGAGTCGGTGGCGGTGGTTGATGCTTGAGTAGTATCGCGAGGACATCGTGGAGCTGGCTCGTCACTGGTGTGGTCGTAGCGTTGTATCGTAAAGCAGGCAGGCAGTTCAGGCGGGCTAGCTGCCTCTCTTTTGGCCCGCTGAACAAGAGACGATGACAAGAGTTGGAGAGCAGATGAGTGGCAAAGGACGCAAGGCAGCTGAGAAGGCTCACCTCCCCTAGGAACGCTCACTCCTCTTCGGATCTCCCACTACTTCTCCTGCTCGCAACTAGGTTCTCCCCTTTCTAAGGGGATGCTTCCACTTTCCACTTCACGAGGACACGATTCGATATGCAGCAGCGCACCCAGCAGCGGCGATCGTAGTGGTCGTGGCTGAAGCATGTGCAGTGTTACACAAGGGCACAGCCCCGTGTATTACATGCTACCCATGGTGTACCACAAAATACACCACTTACCGACTACCGATTAGAGACGAGCTCAAGTCTATGAGAGGAAACTGACAGGAACTGCGCTGGAGGGGGAGGAATTTACCCTAACGTTGTTCCTCAACACCGTACCCATGGGGTAAGGTGCAAAGAGACGATAATGCTCATCACGATGTGCATATACGTTAGATGATGCTGCTGTTGCTGTTGATACTTTTCGTCCATTTGCTATCTGCCAATTGCCATCGAATAGAAGAAGAGCCGACGGTATGAGGCAGTAAAAGCAGACAGACAGACAGACAGACGATGGACAGGGTATCATATGATGTCCCACGTGCGATGTAGAATATGGTTCAATGACTCCCAGACAAATCAGTAGTGATCTGTCGAACAAATATCGGAAAACGGCGTATATGCACTACTTTTACTACTACTTTTAGCATCTATAGATGCTAAAACAACACATACCAAAAATGTATAGTAATGACAAAATATCGTATTAGCTGCAAAGCAAAGTTTTGAAATATGGTTGACGATACGCCAAAGAAGAATTGATTAATAAAGTTCTCAAATAGCCTAAAAGAGTGCTGAAACGTAGTATCCTCCAATAATTCTTCAATAGGTCTGAGGAGAAATAGTTCTAGTCCATTTATAGATTATTAAATACTAGGCTTCGAAACATAAAAAATTACGAAAATGCTGCGTTTTAAATCACTAAGCGGATAAAAGATTCACATTAAAAAGGCTGGGTTAAAAAAAATCAAGTTTTTTCTAGGGCCTTAGAGTCTTTATGTTTGAAAACATAATCATTTAGGTGTATTATAGACACTTGTGCTAAGTACAGGCATACTATGCATGCCGTGTAGCATCAAATGTCTGTGCGCGTATTTTTGAACTATTCTATAGCACACATGTATAGTTGCCCAAAAAGCAATTTATCTGATTTGGTGCCTTTTTTGCCGAGGTCCTATTTCGTAGACTGGCTGCCAAATTCGGTATTCTGTCCAGATCCGATGGATAAGTCAGCAGCCGTGTGGTTTTTGATTAGGGCAGGGGCAATAGTTAACAACAACAACGGAGATCGCATGGTATCGTCAAATTTATGATAAAACGACGCGCGCTTCTGTTGACCTGAATGGCAGGCCTATGCTAGAAGCAGTGTGCTGACTACCGATCGTCCAGAATAGCGAGACAGATGCTTATTGGGATTCACTCACCAATATATGTAGCAGCAGCAGCATCTAGATCCTCAACGTTGAACGAGCGAGGTCGTTAGCAGTGTTATAGCGACCGGCGCCTTGTCTCGTTACGACAGAAATCGCGAGTTGAATTAGTGGTGTTATCTTGAAATCTAACGTTGAACCAGCCACGGTTAGCAGGAGAAGCAGCAGCAGGAGCCCAGGCTCGAAACGCGTCGGTATACATTTACACAAACACACATCCCCTTACAGGCTTTATGTGTACGATTCTGATTTTGAACGCCAAGGCCTGGCGCGTTGCGCTGTACGTATATATATATATATATATATATATATATATATATATTTATATGGAGGAGTGGGAAACGAGGCCTTCGCTTGGCAGCGAGATAGTTCAACTCTCTACGAGAGCTCGTATGAGCAGTACTGGCAGTGGTAGTAGTCCACTTATGAGGCCATTAATGTGAAATGTGTAATGCAGCGTCCCTCTTGTTTAGTATTCCGCAGAGATCATGGCTATAATTGCGAGGGACAACGACAACGACTAACAACTAGACACTGGGGGCATTTTGGGCAGGGCACGCGGACAACTTGGCTAGGAGCCCAAGAGGAGGCAGTGGGCTTCGGGGTTTGTGGGCTGCATTGCCTGACTTGGATTCGTCCCTCCTCTCTGTTCATCTCTCTCGCGTTCTTTATTTTCCTGTTGTCTCTCTGGTGGCCGCGCGTTCGCGCTTCGTTCAACGAAAAGTAGCAAAGTATCACGATCACCGACAAGAGGCGGCGGACGGGGAAGCTCTCAACATAGAGGGAGAAGGACTCACCAGGAGAAGGTCTCCGGTAGGCGGTAGGGATACAGGGAGCTGACGGGGACAGATGTTATCTTGCTATTAATACTGTGTCGCCCCGCTTCTCCCTTACCCATGCCCACAGTTACAGCACTGAAGCTGCTACTGATGCGGTTTGTTGTCGCGGCAGCGGCTGCCGCGACGAAGACTGGTGCTGTTTTCCAAGCCGGCCTGCGACCGCATAGAAGGGTAGCTCTTGGCCGGTTGAGGGCAATCCTAATTGCGGACATTTTGCTTTTTTCAAACGACACGATGCCGCTACCAAATGCGACAGGGAAAGAGAATGCCCAGACGAACCAGTCAGTTAACCGTGAGGACGCAGCAGTCCAGGCTTTGAAGAGGGTTATACGTCTACCTAATAGGATGGTCGTCTGTCAATTCGACATAAGCTAGATTCTCAACACATCACGTTATGTACACTAAAGCGATGTATGCGAGTAATGTAACACGCTTTCGTTCTATGAACTTGTAACCTGTACGTCATGGTACTACAAATGTTCTTAACAAGTATATGTTACCAAGCAGAAACACATGCCGGTTAAAGACGAATTTCTAGCGTCTGTGTTGAAACTGACTTTCCTCACACTTCTCGCCTTCAGCGTAACTGTGGTCTTTTGAACCTTTGATCCTAAATGATGTTGACAGGCTTTGCTTCAGACGGGTCGAACTGTACCGCAGCCTTACCAACATCATGCATGCGTGCATAAGGACATACATCGAATAGGCATCATATCATGCCCAGCCGTCGAATAAGGTGGATTCCGTGCCGCCCCCCTACAGTATAGATGAGATTTGAATACTGAAATCAACTACGCTACCTAGTAAACAGAATGGGATGATTGCGAAGCTCTACCAGCAAATACCGTGCGCGTACGGAAGCGAACCAGACATAGAAATACTTACCGATCAATAGAGTTTGACGGCAAACATTGATCTAACCAGCAGTTAAACTGCTGCGACAGACAGAATTAGCCCTAATCATAAACGTCATTTTAGCATCGATAATTCCTAGGCAAGCGATATTGACAACCGATTTAAGAGAACGGGTTCGTTGTCAAGTGTATTGGCTAACCAAGTTGTTGTCTCGATTGGCAATCCGCATGTAACAAATCACTGTTTCTAGAGTCTTCTATTGAACTCGTTTCGGACATGGCATAACTTTTTTTTTTGCTTCCGGTCTGGTTAGCCGTTTATATGGGGGCGCACCTTGCGCACCATACGCACTCGATCGTACACCTGCACGAGTTTGCCAACAACTATCGTTAGTTGCTTTGGTATCGCGGCGTCATAGGCTATCCATTGCACCACCGTTGGCCATTGCTAAGCGTTTTAACCATTCAGACGAGCTGAGGGGCTAGAGCAGTACCGAGCGTTTAGCGCACCCCTGCTTCGCTACAAAGCGGGAAAGTGAGAAAGAGGATACAATAGCGAGAGAGAAGGGGCTATGAGAGAACGAAGCTAGAGAGAGCGGAACGTACTCCGATTTCAAAGATTACAAGTTATTTATGATCTATATATACCGAGGCGGGTAGCGTTGCAGCGGTCTGGTGGCATCTGCTGGCGCTACTGCTGTTGTCTTTGTCATTACGATTGCCGCCCTACAATTCTCATCGACTTCCTAAATGTATGTATCTGCTTGTGTACGCAGCGACAGTTCTATAGACGGTTTAGTTTCTGTTCCGACAGTTATGGCATGCTCTCTTCATGTTGGCAGTGCCAAAAGGACCAGTCTGCTGTTACTGCTGCGGGTATCTATGTCTGTGTTAACAACAACAATTGCAGCAGTGGCGGCGTATAGAGAATCCTATCGAGTGACCAGTAGCCGCAAAAGTAAAAGGATTTCACCAAAAGCAGAAACAGCAACCGGCAGCACAATGGTCTGCGTAAGAATGGTCAGTTGTAGAGCAGTTTGCTTGTTTGTGGCTGGCAGCCTCAGTTGATTTAAAGCGGCACTCTCTGAAAAAGACATTCGAAGAGATAAAGAGATAAGCTAAGAGCCAACGGCATCGTGAGGCGTTTCCATAGTCCCTTGAATAAATGGTCGACTGGCCCTTCTATCGCAGATTACTAAAGTGGGGCAAGTTCTGTCCTGAGCGTATTACTACGACAAACGGCAACCTAATATGGGAATACTAAAGGTTTTCGAATTGTGCATAGCCTAGACTCCTTTAGTTTTGCACGAAGGCTGCTGCTGGTGCCACTGTCCGGTGGAACCCCATAGCCCCCCGCAGTCAGAACTGGTTTAACTGCGCTCTCTTTCCCTTTCTTTCGTTTGTTCGAAGTAGATGTTCCTTTTGTACCAGCCCGAGTTCTTCACCTCCGAAGCTAGTCTGACGCTACGTTTCGGACGTTTGGCCAACTCGCGCCTGCTCTGACCATTGGTCCTTTGTTCTCGTTCTCTCTCAAGCTGAGCAAGGCACTAATAATGTACAATGGCAATACTTGTACAAGTTAACCCTGATAACAGTTAAACAAACAACGGCAATGTGAATATATATTCCACTTTTATTCAGCAACGACACTGATTAGAAGTGACCGGTTGTTGGTTGGGCCAGGCCAATTGGTCCTGCAGCTCCCCAGTTGCTGTATGACATTATACCGCTATCGGTATAATGAAATGAGAAAGCTATCGGTAATGTATACGAAAAAGCTAGGAGGCAAGAAATGAGAGTTGATCATTGGCAAGTTGAAGCGCGCGGTTTGTCGAGCTCAAGCACGCTATTCCAGTGGCACGGCCTTCCACTCTGTCTCTGCATGGGAATACAGAACGAACGACGGGAAAGACTATGGAAATGGAAAGAAGCAGAGGGTCGTAGGGTAAACGTCAAATGGTGCTGGTGCGCGGAAGCCATCTGCTTTTCTTTTGTAGATGAAGCAGAAAAAGGAAGGTCATCTAGCAGGCTCTTCTTTCAGCCTCTGGGGAAACATTGGGGGAGGCAGAAATAATGCCATTCTGTAGGATGCGCTACGAAGCAGTTGTACGTACACTTGTTTCTAACTAAAATAAACGTCCCGTTGCATGATTCAGAGATAAGGGTCTAGGTGCCCTACAGGCTCACTCATTCAGAGTATTCGCGTTTTGCAGAAAATCTGCGACTCATGCAGGCGGGAGATTTCGATGAGAAAAGTTAGCTCCTCGATTAACGCTTACTATTACCTTGATCATATAGAAGTCTATAGGAACTAGAGGTGATAGTGAAACAACTATTGCTTTTTAATTGACAGCACACAAAGTAACGCATAAACATGCTACCAACGGAGACGCAGTTTAGCGTTATAGTTGACAGTGAGCAATGTCAGGCCGTTTACAATGAGATGGATTTTTTTGATAGTTTAGGTTATTGCGTCTACATTCGCTAATGGTAAGATCAGCCACACGTAACAGACACACTCAGAAGAGGCCCCTTAATGAGACATCTTGCTTGGATATTATTATAAGTGTACTAATAGTATATTTCACGTACTGTGTACGACCCCTTACGGGTGTGAAAAGTAACTGCGGAAGGCATTTTTGTTTTGCTTTGCTTACGGTACAGTTAATAAAGACAGAGGTAAAAATTATAAGATTCTCGCATAGAATCCAAATCCATGTTTGATCACACAATACAATTTTATATAGAGCTCTGAACGAATATAGTCGCCCATATAATCGCGTGTCCTTTACGCTAGCTTGGAATGACATATTGTTGAACTGTGGAAACAAAACCTCTAAAGGATTCCAAGTGATCCCATGACCGGTCTATTGCAAGTGGGCAAGTCCGCGCGTGCACAAACAGATCTGATCGAATTTAGGTAAGTACGCCCGCATAATGGCTATGCGATAAATTGGTTAATTTTTACCGAACATTCTCCTCTCAGTATCCACAAAGGTAATCATTTAAAGGTATTATAACAATAAACATTAAAAAGATTTCATTTCGCCATATTAATAAGGCCATTTTTTTTTATCAAAGGCTAGCAATTACTGATAGAAATGAAAAAAAAATCGTTACACAATGTAGAACACGTCGTTAAATGGCATTGAACGAGTGGGGCAAAGATCAATCTGTTTTAGGAGCTATCGTTATTTTGGCTATTTGGAGGAACAGATCAATGGAAACTCCTCTAGTGGTCATACTGCCGAAAATATTCAACCAACTCCTAATAGATCTATGATGATAGATAGCCTTTAAAAGATTTCAGTAGATTTTAAAAGCTAGATCAAGCAACCATTTTAGCAAAATTCATTCTGATTGACGGCTCGCTGATCATGATAATTAAAAACAAAAAAAACCAAAGCTTATCAAGAGTTCAAAGAACGGAAACGCTCCCGCCAAGGTACTTTAAAATCAACACCATAACGAATAAGCGTATCTTAGCGTAGAAATAAGCGTAGGTTTAGTAAAGCTTATCTAGTGAAAGCTTTCACGAAAGATCCAGAAAGCGATCACGTGTAGGATTTGTCACAGTAGAGAAAGGGGCATCAACTAGCGACATAGGCAAACGTCTAGTAATGGAACAATCAACACATCATATACGCAATAAACAAAATGTAATTAATGCAGTAATTCGGATAATGGGATACTTTAGAAAGGGTGTTTACAAAAACTGAAAAAAAAAAAAAAAAAAAGGAATTTCTCGTAATAGTTTCTTTTAAATTTATCATATGCCCTTGATACACGTAGTACACACATGTCAGCGAGCTGAGAAGTACCACCCATCATATACTTATGCTATTTTCTAAAATGAATAGCAAGATTTAGGTACGTATGCCTTATCGACTACGATACAACTCAAGGAGATACTGCACAAACGACCTGCCCACGACCTGATATAGATAAGGAAGCCGCATGATAAACGCTGACAATACGTGCGTTATGTATAAGTTTTAAAAAGAAGAAAAAACAAAATTTTATAACCGCTTCGTGTAAAAAAGAAAAATATCTTAGTGTATTCTTTTCCATTATCAACTAAGCGGGTCTAGAGAAGGATTAATAGTTGATCAGACGTTAAGGCCAGCTGATAAACGCACCTCTGAAAATGGTCAAAACAAAGTACTGAAGAGACACACTGAATGAGCATTTGCCTGAATTCTAAATGACAGCCATCGATTTATGGAAAATATTCTAAACAATTTCTCTGGCACCAGCGAACACCCTGTATAAAACCATATTCCGGATGTATAAAACCGGATACGCTGTACGCGAACATGTTAAGAAAAACATTATCTCAGACAGTCGAGCAGATATAGCACTGTAAAAAAAACGCTAACATAAAAAAGCAGGCAATGAAACAGCTTGAATTAGACGCCCTTAATACACGCATCTAGCTAGAACGGTAATAGTCTACCAAACCGAATTAGCTCTTCTGCCCCACGGCTAGACATACTTAGATGACATGATATTTACAGGTGTAGAAATGGCCACGAGATTATAAAAACGAAGGCACTGCAATTCGCAAAGGATAATATGAAAATTCAAAGCAGTATTGAACAGCTCGATCGTAAGATGCCCTTCATCGGATCCAATTCAGCGCAGGTTCAGCAAAACAGAACCATTATGAATACTGAAGATGCGTTAACGGAGGACATATAGTGATTCCAATAGATTCGCATAAAAGCACTTCAGAGATCATTTGATGTCTACATAAATTCAACACATCACGCAGGAAAAGAAGAAACTTTCAACAAGTTACCGGCTTCAGCTAAAGTACGACACCGTACTGTATAATGTGCACGCACACATCAGTTGCAACAGACATGACTTTACTACGACCCGGTGAAAGCCCTTGCGAATTATCATATATGTATAACGAGAAAAACATCTCATTAGGTCGTACCTCGATTCGTTAGAGATATGGCGACCAATGTCAAATTGTGTCCCGACACAGGCGCTTGCCACGAAAAAGCATTGCAGTTGTCAGGGGCCAATCGTACGCCAACTTAAGGAGCAGACACTTACGCAACCTACACTGCACCCCGGGGCAACGCGAGACGCGTCATACTGTATCAAACAATATGGTTATTGCTTTACCGAGCAGCCGGAAGCTTACTTCTGTTGCGCTCTGTGGCAAAGAATTGCGATTCTGATAGCATAGTTGGAAGAGCGAATGTGTGAGGGTCAGCCATCCCAATCTGAAAAGAAACCAGGCTCGTGTTTTCGATGGTTAGGATGGCCTGTCTTTCCCAACGTTATATCAACCAGCCAAAGCATAAGTGGAATAAATGGTGGATTTATTACGGGATTATATAGTACACGGAGGCAAAGGCAAAAGACCTTTCCCTATATAGGAGTGCGCCAGTAGTGACTTTTAGAGTACAACATTCCTGTAGCTAGCAATATCTTGGAG
The DNA here is from genome assembly GCF_002532875.2 of Varroa jacobsoni. NCBI lineage: Eukaryota > Metazoa > Arthropoda > Arachnida > Mesostigmata > Varroidae > Varroa > Varroa jacobsoni. Next base: position 67,465 of record NW_019214571.1, read on the forward strand.
CCTGTGCTTAACTGCGGTACCAAAACGCGGCTGGAAATTCGATAGGCAACGTCTTTCCTGTGTTGCTAGAGGTAGCAGCAGTACATTTCGGCTTGAAGAGTTTCCCTATTGATACAGCTGCAGTAGGAGCGGCGTATCGTTGAGGTGTGCTGTTCAAGGCGGTAACTTACGAGGTCCCTATCACGAGCTCCATCTATCGCGATGTATCGGTCGTAAACAAGTAAAAGTAAATAGGCATGCTACAGACCCCCCTCTAACCCAATTTTCCTAGCGTCTAGCTAACCAGTAGTTGTCCGAAGTGTTGTTGGTTTCGCGATGATCCCCACAAGCCCTTGGTAGAAGAGGGATTTCCGCTGCCCCCATGTGCTGCCGCGCAACAGATGTTGTGCGTGGCCTGTTGCTAATAGCCCGTCGTTGGATTGGGTTTTATGTCGATTAAAACGACATTTTCGCTGTTATTAGACCGTATGACGGATTTATGCGTCGTTGTGATAGCTTTATGGAGCGTTTCGCCATATATAGAGTTCAATAAGCCAAGAGTACCTACATATACCTTTCCCTTAGCTACTGCCATTTCAGAAACATGGCGTTCACTTATATATATGTATATACACTTTGTGGCACAGTAGATCGGACCTCGTACAGAATTAAATGAACGTAAATCCCCGCAGCGCCGTTCATGTATAAATCATATAACACCTAAGGTGTACAGTATTTGAACAGATTTAAAACAAATCTGGCTTTCGGATCGCCATTGTCTTGGATGACCTGCGAGATATATTCACCTCTCTTTTTCCGTTTGTTTCTGCTGTAATGTTTCAGTGTTCGAACCAACATCGTAATACAATAGCTAATCAAGGTGGATGCTCTCTCACACCAAAGGCACTGTTTGTCTGAGGTGCGCTCAGATTGCGACAAGGGAACAGTTTCAGCTACGTCCGATATCACATCTGCCCATCTGGCACGTACAGATGGTATCTTAGCGTACTCGTGAAACACATATCATACTGAATTAAAGATTAGAGGTTGCTGGGAGAAGCCTTCTTATACGGTGCATACACAACTTGAATGAAGTTAGGTACGGATCATTTTTACGCAAACTGTGCGCCATAGCACTAAACGACTAATGATTTTATGACAAACCTGTCCAGGCCTTACGCTTTTTTAATGTCACTATTTTGTTGCTCGCCCAGATACATAACCTATGTGGCTCTTTTCAGGAGTGATAATCGCTGCGCAGGCATCCCTCCAAAAGTCATTGCCAATGTCGGAGTTTTGCTCAGATGTACATCGTTACGTGTATCTTTAATGTTCCTCCTACATTTGCACCGAGACTATTCCTGCATCAGGTCCCAATTTTAGCATTCTTGCGTTTTAAAAAGCGAACATTCCCTTCTAATTTCCTTCGTGGCGTCCGAGCTGTTTCCGAGGTGTGGGTGACGCGTTTGTGTGAGTGCGTGTGTGTGTGTGTACCCTATGAGGGGTTCCCTCCTGGCCATTTCTTTCCTGCCAGCTATGTTGTGCTTGTGTCTCTAAGCGATGGGTGCTGTTGTGCCATGTCCTCCGCCTCATTGGGCTGTTGTTCTCGACGCACACCGAGAGTAACGCAGAAGAAAGACATAGAAAGACAGGTGGCTACCGGCTATCTGCCACTGGCGTTGCTGCAGTGGTTTGTTTGCCATCTCGACGCCGACGCTGCCACTACCACCATCGCCGCTGGCAGCGCTGCCGCAAGCTGTCCAGGTTGCGGAACACAGAAGGAGCAGGGTGAGCGCGCAAAAGAGAAAGTAGAGAGCTACTGCAGTGCACTTGAGTCATTCTAAATCACCGGCTTGCCATTCGATATCCCGCTGGAAGGCGACTTCCCCCTGCCCCTTGCCATCCGGGTGTTCCGTGCCTTTTCGTCTTTTGCCAGCTCGAATCCTGGGGGACATTAAGGCCATTGTCTGGCTCATTCCGCCTCTGCTCTCAGAGCCGCAGCAGCAGCCCAGTCCTCCTAGGCTTCTACTGCTGCTTGTGCTCTTTTTCCTCGTTTCCCCTTCCTCGCTCTTCCCCCATCTCTCTCTTTTTCTCAGTCACTCGTTCCTGGATGTCCTGCTGCCACACCGCTGCTGCACGGGGTGGGCCAATCTCTGAAGCCTCCAAGATGAGCCTGTCCGCCCGCCCGACCGCCGGCGCTGTCGTCCTGTATGGTTCCACCGTTGCAGTATAGTCGTCGTCCACAGGGATCCTCAGCGGGTCGGCAGGCATGTCGAGCGATGTTGGCCACGGATGCGGCGGTGGCAGGAGGTTATCTGTTGGTTGTCTCTTTGGCTCCTTCGCCTCCGCAGCTAAGGACAACAATATCGGTCCTAAATCAAACGCCATGTGTAACTGATAGAGCAATGCTGCCTCTGCCTTTGCTTCTACCACCCCCGCCCCCACAGCGCCAGTGTGTGTATGTGTATATCGGTGGGCCCTGTCAGCTGTTCAGTAGTCCGTTTGCTCCCTCAGACGAGGACGGAGGAAGAGAGAAATCGACTCTTCTGCCATATCCAGGACCACTATGCGACGCGCGGTGAGGACTAACAGAAGGGATGGGGCGTTGGGCAGGAAGGGGTGTTTGGAACGATGGGGGCTGAAGATAGCTGAGAGAGATATGCGGGCGGGAGAGGAGTACCAACGGCTGTATTAGCGAACAAGGAGAATGAGGAGCCATCGCCAAATGAGGGGCCAGAAATGTAAGAAAAGGGGAAAACAACAACGACGACGACGCAGGATGTCGACGCTATATGAGGAGGGAAGCGAGCATTACAGGCCCCTAGTCCACCAACCAGTCAGCCAGTCAGGCAGACACAGCACCAGAACCGCGAGGGGCCTGGAAGGGCGACACGGCCTGTGAGACGGGAGAGAAATAGCGAACGAGCGAATACTGGTAGACTGAGAAATAGAAAGACCTGAAGAGAAAACGGTGAGCGGTGAAGCGATACGGCGAAAAGAAGGGAGAAAAGCCAACAAGCGAAGGGTCATTATTCCAAGGAACGAGCGACACAGTCGGCAAAGCCAATGGATATCGCCAAGAAAAGAAGATGAAAAACCTACAAGGATATCACACACACACACACACACGCGTATATATATATACAAGCACACGTATGTAAACACAACCATATAGCACAATGCGGTGACAACAGTGAAGGCAGTGATTGCGCCCTGGAAACAACCAATCGGCCAACGGTTACAAACGACGAGAACAGTGGTAATCTATGACGATGCCAAAGTATGATCTACTTGCGTTGCCTTTAGCTACTGCCCGCCACGAGTTCATCGTGAGGAAAAAGCCTTGGCCCATCCAAAGCTTTCTGCATCATCTCAGCCCCCGTTTTGCTTAACCAAGCACCCGAACACCCGCCTGCCCTATTGCCATTTGCACATTGAGGGACCATCTACCTCTCCTTGCATGCCCTCCTCATCTAGCTAGACCCCAGTGGCACCGGATGCCACGCCCTCGCTTTCTGACATTCTGAGGATGACACCTCCGCTTAATCTGAGTAACAAAGAGTATCAGCTGGTCCACTTGCTTAGGCCCTGGCGCAGAAGGATCGGTAGGGCAAACACAGGTTCCCGCGAATTGGGCGACAACGGTAGAGAGACGTTAAGAAAGATAAAGGAAAGGAGACGAGAAAGCAAATCGAGAGAGACCGAAAAATAAATATATACAAGTGTGAGCACCTACTGTCAGTATCTATGTATATGTGTGTCTGTTGGTGGCGTCTCTATGTCCATCGGTGCCCCGAAAGCTGTGTAGAAGCATACGTCTGAAAGACGGCGCTATAGACCTAGATGGTGAGAGCATAAACGTGCACAGAAGCTTCATTTATGGATAAGTGCGTTAAGGGACAGTACTCCAAAGAATGCTTTCGAGGACTAATATTAAACCAGCTTGTTTTATTGTGTTGTAGCTGTCCCACTGCATGCAAACTGCATGCAACTATATAAACTAACGAAGCCTCGAAACGAACAGAACGACCTAGCCACCAATGGAATATCTACATAGTAGGTCGTAGCGATATTAGGCTATGGTATCTGGCCACAGCCGACTGCCTTGCAGTGCCCTGGGTTGTACCTAAGCATCGTGGCTAGTTGCCATTTGGTTAGAACCAGTAAAACAAAGCAGACGGAAGTGCAACTACTGACTTATGTAGATAAGTGTTGCACGTTCATAAATATAAAACAACTCATCTGTATCCAACACGTGCATTGCAGGTCAGTGCAGCATATGACAGGCGCAAGAGAACCTCTTACTCGAGCTTTTTAAAAGCGTCTTTCAATATGTTCGCTGTGTATGGCCTGCCATTTTCGTAGACAAGAATAACGTTACCATGTTTGTTGTTTTTTTTCTGTTGGATGGAGACGTTCATTCCATGCAATTGGGCTAAAAGCAGATCCCTGTTGACCGTTTTGTTCTTTTTGAGCATTTCTTAGTGTACAGAACAGTTCTATCAAACGTCAAAACCCCGTGTATCTAAAATGCCTCTCGTTCGTCATATCACTATGGCCCATTTTCTCGCCGTGCTCACGAATTGTTTGTCGGCCGTCTTCCTTTCAAGATGCCTTTAATCAGTTCTCATCGACCTCAAGTGGTTGACCGGGACGCAATACATCCTCTAGATCCAAGATGTCGTCTTCGAGCTTTGCAAATTAGCTTTTAGCAGTCCTCTCAGTTACAGAAACCTTACTGCATGCTCCACAACTATATCCTTATTTGCCACAGCAGATGTATGATCTAGGCAAAAAGCGAAACAGGGTAGATACGAAAATACCCAAAATGTCCATCTTTGGACCTCAACTCGGCATAAAATTCCGCCTATAACGCAACAAAATTATAACGGACTTACATACAGGATAGAGCAGTTTCGAATAGTACATAAAGGTACATCGTGGAGCAATGAAAGGAAAAGGTGACATTAAGAACGAGCTGAAACTGCTTTCTATAAAAAGACAAACGCTGTTCAATAATTGGTGGCCAACGAAGAGAGATGGTGGCGTGTTGAACGTTACGAGTGTTGGAATTGACGTGTTACCAACGACGAGAGGGATGAGGCTTTCTATATTTCATCGCTCACGTTCTCTACGATAAGTAAAATCATTCGTAGCAAATTCACTCTTAAGTAAGACCGTTTCACGATATAAAGCATCATACATACTAAAAAAAAACTAATGCTGAATATTATGACGTTGTTCGATACTCCGTTACCGGCTTGGGTCCATACCTGATATATGAATCACTGACTGACTGACAGATAACATGGTGAAAATAGACTTGGTTCTGATTTTTCTTAAAATAGAAAGTACGTGAAAATATCGCTACGCCCTTGTCCTTGACACGATGTTGACGCAGGGAAAGCTTCGTTGAAGTAAAAAATGATGATATGTCTTACCACGCCGGTTATACTCGTATCGATTGACAACTTTTTTCATCGATTGGAGACTTGTTGTTAGCAGTTCTCTTTTTAAGGGGAGATACGTTACGTCAACGAAAAATATTCGTTGTTGTCGACTAAAAAACAATAACACTCCATTTAAATTTGATTCCCTAAATACTTATTAGTAGTTAACATTGTTGTCCGCGCTTTTTTAGGTTATTATTTTGCACCGAATAATTTCGAATGATCATCACAGACGTAATTTTCCTTGTTCGTAGCACAGTTGGGTTGCTTCTAGCCCGCGGCCCACGACCCATTATTGACAGGTACATCGGTCAACGTAGTAAGTCAATGAAGAGGGCAGCATGAGTGAACTATAAGCAGTACTTGGAGCAGAAGGGTTATTGAAACCTATATTCTTAATTCATACGATAGTAATTAATAAATTGCAGTTCGCGACAGCCACTGACTAGGTACATACCGAATTCGCCGACGAAAGCCCTGGAGCTCGCAGAGCGTCGGCGGCCCCAGAAGTACATTCAAATGTCAGCAGTCACCTTTCTTTGGACCGACCCCAGTCATTGGACCCCACGAATCTAGTCACGCTGCCATCAACGCCGAGCGTGATATCAAGCGATGGTCCCACTCGACGGGCAACCATTGTTTCGAATGCGCCTTCAGGACTTCAACTGCCTGCTGACAACAGTTGCAGCAGCGGTCACATATAAATGAACTTCTAGGCACTTCTATAAATTAACAACGAGGGACATTAATTCTGGTCAAATTTCACTGCCCTGAACACAAACAGAATAGGCCGAACCGAGCGGCCACACAGTCCTTCTGTCATTTCCTCGACCGCTCCTTAAATGTCTAATAGCAGCACTGTACGTGTTTGTATACGCCCTCTAACGTCGTCTCAGCGAACGTGTTTTGGAGACGCGGATAAAATTCACAGAGTTCGCTTACGGAAAGAGAAGCTATTCATGCGAACCGCTTTGTTCGATGAGGTGACACCGGCCAACGGACAAAGGACAAGAGAAAGAAGAGGATAGCGACAAAAGGAACGAAAAATTAAATACCACTAATTGATTTAATCGTTTGGACGAGGCTTCTGTATTTTTGCTAACTATTGTTCTTTTGAGCTTTTGCTGAGGAAGAAAGTGTTACCGTCCTGTACGTTGTTAACACGTTAAAATACGATACGAGTTTTGGTGTTATTGTTTATGCTGTTTTTGCAACTCGTCCTAACGATAAACTGCTCAAACTCAAATAAACAGCACGTTAAGGATGCATCGTATAAGTATATGTACTCAGCACAAACGGATAAGTATGATATAGGTGAAATGGCAAACATTTTGCAAGCAATGCTGGCTATGCTTTTAGCTGTATCGTTCCTGAGTCATCTTCGGTTCAATAGGCGCCTAAGTTGTCTACCTGTCGCTGTAGATAAAGTTACTAGGGACTAAAGTACTCTGTCTATTAGATAAAACATGCAGTGTACCCTGAAACTTTCTGACCAATTGACGTTTAGCAGGTTAACAGTCACCGATATGTTCCATTTCCATAATCGTCCAACGGCCCTTAATTACGCTACACACAAATAAGGGTGAGTCCTATGCTAGTGATCAGCAATGTCTTCGATTGTACAGACATTGTTCATTTGGGACGATTATGCCGTTTCTAATACCAAAGCCTAGAACCTTATAATTGCATCTATACGTAATCATCAACACATATCCCGTGTGGGCGCGTATCTCTATAGTACTTATCTTTTGTCTATCAGCTGACTGTGCCTCTAGCAATAAATATTTATGTGAAATAAATACTTGTATAGCTGGTAGAATCGGTTATGTTTTATTTCTTCTTTACTAGATAAAGTCACACATTTTTGTGTGAAGTCGCATCATGCCTGCCACATACCATATTCTCTTATCATTACGATAACGTTGAGCTTTTACATTCAATTTCTCGATATCCCCTCGGCCATTTTACATCAACAGACATCATTATAGGACTCCACCCGATTTCGATATTCCATACAACGATCGCTATCGGTAGGGAAGCTTGGCCGATTGCTGCATGAAAAGCACTTGTAAAAGTGCCAAATTCGAGTGCTACGTAATGCCCCCTGTCTGGCGAGCACAAGAAATAAACATATTACTACTTTCTTTTATACTGTCCTACTATATGTAATAGTATCTATGAATATATCTAGGTATCTGTCTTTTCGTGGTATATTTACTTGACAACATCAGGAACTTGATCGTAACGATCTCGGCTCCTTGGGGCCTTCATCTAGTCTACACCCTTGAAGATCCAACACGCGACAACGTCGATCTGCATAGTGATGTACGTGCCGCACGCAAGTACTTCTTTATCCAGCTGACGCGCTGCCCATGTGTGCACGTGTTTGCACTGGGAAGTAACTCTTGTAAAAGACGGTGGTCTTCCTAAGCGACACCACAGAGAATGGAATCTACTCTCTTGTCGTATCATCAAATGATGTATGCACAACCGTCACCATAATGACTTGCTACTTTCTTGGTTTCTTCAAGTCTCGCTCTCTCGTTCTGCCCCCTCGTTCTTGACCCGTCGGCTTGTCTGTCTTCGGCAGAATAGAAGTGAAGCAAAGCGCCAAGCAGAAGAAGTAAGTTCTGGTGAAGAGTTATCCGTTCGACCATTGCTCAGTCTTTCGCCTGTCCGTCATCTTTGTCCACTGTGAGGGACGCGGTAAGCGGCGGCGGCGGCGGCAAATTTTCCATCGCTGGCGGCATCGCCATCGCCACAGCCTCCGCGGCCACCGCAGTCGAATCGTTTCCGAGACGGAGTGGCCGTACGCAGCGCGTCTTTCTATTACTAAACACCAACATGAGACTGGCATCGTTACTGAGGATGCTGTTGTGGTCGATAGCGTCCGCGCTCAGCTCGTCGATTTTTAAATGGACCCTGCCGTCACACTCTCTCTCCGTAGGCGTAAGTGAGCAAGCGAGCAGAGTAAATCGGGTGCCACCAACGGAGTCAGCTAACTGCCGTCAGTCAAACTGTCGAAAATGGAGGATGAGTGAAAAAACCGTCACCCATCGAAGGACCTGTCTCGATTGTAACAGGGACCGCTACTGCAGCAGCGGCGGCGGCGGCACTGCATCGTTATCGCCGTGTAGTGGCCGAACGAAACAACCAGGCCGAAGCAATCTAGCCGGCCGTTGTACAAAATACTGCTTTGCGCCATGCAAAACATAGAAACATTTTTATTATTTATGATTATTGCCATCGTAGCCACACGCTACGAACACGCAGCCATCGCCGGCATAAAAATACACAGAGACCGACCGACCGACCGACCAACCAGCCGGCGACCACCGTCGCCAGTTCAAAGTTTTGTCAGCCCTAGCAGCACAACAGCTGCTGCTGCTGCGTCGACACAGACAACAGACGCAACAGATATATCCGTATAGAGACAACAGTCTTAGAAGATCGCGAATTCTCTTTGCCGCCGTGGCCAACATGTAAACAATAACAACAATAGTAATAGTGATGAATTCTCGTGACTTAAATTCATCGATAGGCACAGGTACCTGTATGTTCGAATTTATACTTGACGATCAGCGAAGAAAAAGATGACTTGTCGACGATTATGGCGCTGGTATCAGTGATTAGGACAGCGGCGGCGGCGGCGGCGGCGGCGGCAACGGCTACGATGGTCGAACTGGATACTCCTTGAAAAGAGAAGTGTTCTCTGATGGTTGAAGGGTGCATCTGTTTCATCCCGCCGTGCCGGCGCAAAAGAAAGATGGTCGACTGTCACTATTTCTACACATCATTAGATTATTGTCGTGATAGCGAAGTAAAGAAGTTTCACTCAATGTTATCTTACGGAGACTGTGCCGTATCTGTGCGTCCACGTTGGGCTTATTTACGCGCAAAGCTGTCTAAAAAATGCACCCCAGTCTAAAAAATAACAGTTGTTTTTAAAAGTCGTTAAATGCTATTAGGGTACATCATTAGACGAAAAATGGGTTTACCTTAGAATACTTAATGGGTAGTCGTTTTATGCCTGTACAAATTTTTTTTTTTTCTATTATAGAACAACAACTTACTTACTCCGAGAAGAGAAGTTCGTAAACAAACTTCCCGACATAATTGTGGTCGAATTCATGTTTCTGTAATAACGCGTCTGTCTCCGTACGACGATTTATAACATGGTCTAGCTCGCAATAGGTAGATACGTTATCAGCATTAGTCAGCCATCATTTGAATCCAATGTTTCTCTGCTATAGGATCGATTGCCCCATCACAAAGTACCATAATACACGACACCTTCGTCACGCTGAAGCATCTAGACCAGACAACATTTAAAATCTTACGCACTCATGCTGCCGTTAAGATTAAAAATCGATAAGACGTTGGATATTTCATAGAAAAAGGGAACATTTATAAATATAATATTTATAAAATATATATATATATATATATATATATATAATTAATATTATTCAGATTAAGATTATAGAGGCACGACTAATCGAGTAAACAAATAATCCGCATTTGCCGGATTGTTTGCAGAAAGTGCCGCTACGTTTCTGCCGTACAATCGTCAATCAAGAAAAGATAGCTTCATCGTAACTTCCAGTTTAGTTTCAGCCTTAAAACTTTATGTATACAATATTTCTCTCTTTTTACTGGTTCATTATGATCACACACAAATCGACCATCACTCCGAATAGTACATCTATATATATATATATTTTATTTTTTATATATATATATATATATATATATATAAAAAAAGCCACAGCTCAGCTGTGATACCCAAATAAGAGACAAAACGCCGCCTTGAACTACGCTCGTCCAGCTAAACTGCATCGATACGCGTTACAAAACTAGGTGAAATACTACTCCATATATCGATAGCAAATATTTTCGATTTAAAGTAATAGAGACAAAATTGCTATAGCAAAACTATGACTTTCTTTGCTTCTGTGTCTAGCTGGCTCATACACTGACAATGCAACACATCTTCGGCCTGAAAATAACTAAAGGCCCAATACGGTGTCTCTTGATAAGAGGCTGAACTACGTTACTTAGCTGTTTACAAAGGTCGTCTGGCCTAGTTGTCATTCGTTTCACCAAGAAACTTTTATCTTTTTGATGTATACATTCAAATTCAGATGCTCGCTGATTCCGTCTCTGGGCTCAAATATTTCAAACCGTTAGGTCACTACAAGACTTCCCTAATCTATAGAATAGCTCAGCGTTTCTATCCTTGTTAATGCTTGCCTTTTAACATTGTTCAAGCCCAGCTTCGCTCTGCGTTCGTATGCCGATCGCTATGCGACGACTACAACAAAATGACTCCATCCGCGCATACGATGGCTTAAAAAATCGCAGTTCTAATGGCCCAAGCTTCTACACTAGTCTCAAGAGTCCTTGTTTCCCGTTCTGTTCCTCTATCGTCTCTCTGTTAGGTATCCTCTGCCTTCAGTTCCATCGCCGTGTATATGTGTACAGAATGTCCGTCCGTCCGTCCGTCCGTCGAATCGTCGACTCTTCATCTCGTCATCGTCGCTTTTTTTTCTTCTTGTTCTTCTTTTCTTGTTCGGATGACCCTGTGTCTCCCGTCAGCGCTTCACCAGTTGGGCTTTGGCTATACCGCCCGATCCGCTGTTGTTCTAATGTGGCGAGCGGTCCCCTCCAGCACAGCAAACCAACCAATGACTGTGCGAGCTCGTCGCTAGCCGACTTGTCGCTCAACCTTCTCATCGTTGTAACTAATAGCTAGCGATATATATATATATACATGCTAGCAAAGAGGCTGCTGCTGCTGCTGTGGGGACTTGATTGTCTGGACGGCTGCTAGCCATCATCGTCATCCCGTCCGAATCTAGCTATGTCTTCGATTCGACCCGGGGCCAACGGAGTTGCTCTTCGCTGTATGCACGCACGATTTTCACGAAGATCATCATGATTTATTGACAATTTTTACACATTTCGCACCGGGCCCTCTGTCTTTCGACCTCTCCCGAACCCCCTCTCTCCTTTCCGCGTTGCTCTTTGTTTGGCATTACTTGCCCATTCGCTATCTACGTTCGGGTGCTTTTTTGTTTCGTTCCTATTTTTTCGAGTGGCTCTTTTTTCTTTTCTGGGTTTTCGTCTATTTCTGTTTCTTCGACTTGTGTTGCCGATGGGGTACGGGTCCGCTGCTGGCGTCGTCGTTGGTGCCGCCGCCGCCGCCGCCGCTGCGTCTAGTTGTTGAAATTTTTTGGGCGAACAAAAACGACCTGTTTTATTTTTTCCTATTATTATTATTATTAGTATTGTTATTATCATTCTCCTCTGCCTGCTTCTCATCACTGGTAGCGACATGTTGTTTTCCGCCACGCGAGTTCTATCGCGAGGTGATCTTTTTATTGCTTTTAAAAACGTGGCGACCAGTGGTTAAGACTCGAAATTTCGAACGGTCGGCAACAGGGAGTTCTACAACAGCACTTTTTCATGTCTCTAATTCGTTCAGTCGCTCAAACTCGAACGAACGTAGATAAACATCGGCCTTATTTTGTTCGATCGTTCGCTCTATCGGGTCAGGGCTGGTCTATCCGCACGTTCATTGCTTACACGCTTATAATTAAGTCTCGTATTTACACCTTGGCGTCATAGTACTTCTCGTTAGGCTCAATGGGCTCAGCTGGCATCGGTCACTATTAACGATACAGAGATACAGTTTACGTTTGGTCGAAGAGGCGGGCACGCTTCACGTCCGATCTAATCGTGCTTAGTTCAGGTTTTGAGTCCGGCGCTATATCTTCCTGTCACTTATTCTTAGCTCGCTTGCCGCACAGGGGAATGTATGTCATCCCTGATATCCAATAAGTCTGATTACAGATTTACAGCAAAGCTGATTTATAATCGACACGTCTTCAACAAAAGTCCTGATTCAAGAAGGTGTTACGAATTATCGAGGGTTTAACGTTTGAGTCTAACGTTTTTCAGTTGCCAACATCTAAATAATACATGCTCAAAGGATTCTCTCGACGGTGGGTGGTGAACGCGAGCTCGATTTGCAGAACTGTTATGCTGCCTTAAAACGTAAACAGCTTTTCAGCATCGAACGCTAGAAGTTAATTGAATTATTCATCACCGTATAGGCGATATCATTTGGGGGTATCTTCGCAGATCCGTAGACGTTATCAATGTACACGATGTGAACTCTTTCCTCTGTCGTTTAGTTCGTTGCGTACTTTTTTATACATTTTGCTTTCTGCCTTTCGCTATTCACTATCGTAGCAGAGGCCGTAGCCCTGCGTCATGCGCCATGCCTTTCACCTCTCGCCTCCCCTTTACTTCGTCCTTCTTCCATGTCACCTTTGTCGTTTCAGCATGGGCGGCGGCGGCGGCGGCGGCGTTCACCGTTCACCGTTTACCTGTAGTCGTAACAGCAGCAATAGTAGTAGTAGTCGTAGGTGGCGTTCTTGTTGGCGGCGTTTTCGTATAGTTCGGCAATTCTTCTCAAGTCGGCAACCTTTCCCTCTCACTCTCGGTTCGCGTCGTTTCTGGCGGCCATTTGTTATACGTAGCTGTTAGACATTGCCGTTGTTATTGTTACTGCTCGCATCTGGCCAATTAACAGGCGGATGTAATGCATCGAACAGGCCGTCTCGAACAGAAAAAAACACCTCGAAGTAGCAGCGTGTTACCGGCGGATGAAAGGACGGACGGATGGCCAGCCAGACGATGTTACCAACAACAACGACGACGACGACGACGCAGCAACAGTATCACGAGCAACAACAATAACAACGACAGCAGGTCGACTCTATTGAACAGCTATTGATCCCGCGAGCAGGCGTCCATCGAGCCAGACTTACACAGCGGAGCGTCAGAGACTCTTAATCAACCGTTAAGTCAGAATAGAGGAGTCGAGGCTTTGCTTAGATTTATGACGGCTCACTTAAGTTGTTCGCTTGCCATAATGAGTGTGTCCCATCGGTTCAAAGAGGACGACTCCAGGTCGTCCGTTTGAAAACAACGTGGGGAACGTACGAAAGCTATAGGAACAAGACAGATCTTAAGACAGAGAACACACAACTCGTTCGAAATGGTACCGGATAAATAGTACCAGTTGCTCGGATATCGTGTTCACTTTGATGATAGCCTTTTCGTGTGGGAAATCATTTCGTGACTTTCGAAGTTGAGTACACCAGCTGACAACGATATGGACACTGATGTAGGATCATCACAAATGCACTGATTGCAACAGAAGTTAAGTTAGAGAAGATAATCATTGAAAAGGTGTGACAATGCATAGTTTAAAAAACACACGAACAGAAAGCACATATACCCTTCAGCCCTACGATCACAGATGTTGTTTATCGGGTGACCCACGCATTTTGGCAGACTGCTACAACTTACGTCCTCATAGAATAGTTTAAATAAATAAACGTGGAAACAAATAAGCGTGTGCTAACAAAATACGCTCACACAGTAAATCGGTTAGTGAAATCGACCGTTTAATATCAAATTAACCGCGCTCCGTCAGAAGCTGAACCTGATGAGCCCCACATGTCCGCCTATTTGTATGTGTGCGCATAGGGATATGAGTGTGCGTGCCTGTTTGTAAACGTATTGCGATTCCTAAGTGTATCGTTGTATCGACATCGTTAGCGGATCCCCTCCGCGCAATGATCATCTTTGTCAGGCTCGATTCATACGATGAGTGAGCGACGTTCTTTGGTGCTGGACCCTCAATTTTCAAACCAGCCAACTCAGTAGCGAAGCTCTATTCCGACGCTGCTTGTGGCAGAAACGGCAACAACAACAGCAACAGCAGCGTCATCATTAACATCGGCAGGAGCGGAGTACCACCAGCGACAAGGCCAATCCCAGCCTCTTTCTTCGCGTCGTTCCGACGACGGTGGCCTCCGATCGATCACAATCGGACGCGAACGCTCGACGTTCGTTCATCCATCCATCCATCCATCCATCCGTCGAGTTCTCAATCATCGCTTCAGAAAATCGACCCGTGTTCTTGTCGCCAATCGACCACGCTTAGCAATGACAGGTAGATCGGCCTAAAACGCTTTTAACGTCGTCGTGCTTATACGTAACTCTAGCTAGGTGGCGACATGCTATGCACGCAGTAAGAGCCTTATGTGTAAAACGAAAATATATCTGTTTGAAGGAGCGGTTTAAGGCAGTACCGATGGCAACGCCGACATAGCGTTATCGCGGAACGTATGCGCAATTATGGATTGTTAGCGGGATTAAGACCGATCTATTGGTGGTCATTTCAAACAGTACTTATATGTAAACCAATCAAAGGCGGGAAACGTTTTCATAGGCCACGGTGAAACTGCACGACATGTTGCACGAGGGTTCCATAGCAGGCCCGGCACCTTAACGACGGTCTCATTATAGTAACGTTAAAATTTGTTCAGATAACTCGTCTACGATTAGTAAAATCACCGAGGGAGTCGGAGAGACCAGATCAAGGCACATCTCAACTTCTTATCGAATGGCTTCTCGTACATTGGCAGGACCACGCAATAAATGTTAGCTACGCTATTGAGAGTGTATGCTTGTAGATAATTCGATTATCATCACTCTCCTTAGTAAGAGTTCTGCTTTACTTTTTCTTGGATTTGAAAGCCGCTTTTTCCTGTTTCGTCTATGTCCAATCTTCTCGATTAGCATTCTCCAGAGAGCTCCTATAGTGTATAGTATCGCTCATTGTATCTGTCCTGATTTGACGAGCACGTGTCAAGGCCTAGAATTTGTGAGTACATTTTCTCTCACTGTACGCGCCCTGTACCATGCGGCTGGAAGCGTATCTTGTTGTAAACAACAACAGCAGCAGGTCGCACTGGTTATTTTCGGCTCCGACAAGCGTGAAGTGTCTTAGTCGCTGCCAATAGCTCACAGAATAATAGCATCATCGTAATGCTACGTGGCTCTCACTCGTCAGCTCGTCAAGCGTCGTTTTCTCTGTCATTCTTGCTGATGGGTACTCATCTATCTGTATGATACAAATGACGGAATTCTCTTTGGGGTAAACATGAAGTTCAGCTACGACACTGCTCCCTATCCCTCTCCGTCCCTTCCAATGTAAATGTATTTTGCTATCCAACGTCATCAAATATTTGTGCGTATGTGCAGGCTTTTGTACACGTCTCGCAAATGCAAGAAGTCCTCTTGGATGTCGGTCACCCGTGTCGGATGAAGCAAGACGTCGCTTCTCGGCAGAGACATCCCTGGTGGTACCGGCAGCGCTGGTGCTGATGGAGTCGACGTGCGGCAGACGCTCGACCGGGCCGCTGTTGTTGCTCGGTGCGTTCCTCCTTTTCCAGCTGCATCAAGTCCTCACCCGTCAATCCAGCGTTCCAGAGGGTGCTCGTCAAACTTTTACCGCCAAAACATTAAAACAGATCTACACTCAGTGGACTGCGGCGATGGCAAGTTCAAAAGCAGCAATTATGTAAAAAAAAGCATAACAACAACAACAACAGACTGAAAAAGCGCTCACTGCGCAGCGTTTCGTCATCTGCTTCCTGATTAGCGCGCTTTAAAACTCGTTACTGAAGCACTGCTAAATAAAAACTCTCGTTCTAACCATCTTGGCGGTTTTAACGTGGTGTATTGCTTAACGTATCATAGGATTCTGGCTGAAACGTCCTTAGCCGTTCAACGCTGGTCATTCGACTAGACGCATACGGGGTTGCATAGGATGCCGTTGAGTTGAGCGAAGGGCGTCAGTACTTAACACCTGTGTGCGAACAATGAGTCAAGGTGGATCCTTAGCAGTTTGAAAGCAGGGTTAACGAAATACGCAGCAATACTCATTTATATACTTGACAGCTGACTGAACTGAAACTATGTGGTATATATACACATATATATGAACTGAAGTTAACCATTTTCGCGTATCATGACATAAACGAAGTGGTTCCGCGACAATTTCCTTTTCGTTTGGAAACAGCATGAAAAGTTGACGAGCTTTAAAGTTTTAATTGAAAATATAGAACAACGCATGTCTTTATGAGAAGACTAGAGCTGTTAGGATAGTGAAATGCATCATTTTTAAAGATGTGTGGTTATTTTATATTTTCACTCAATATTTTTCCTCGCACTAAGTTAAAATAATCGTCTGTCTAAACCAGATAACTAGCAAGGCACGCAGTTCCTGATGATACGTCGGGCACAGGCTGGGTTTGAAATGGGTCGCAATCTGTTCTTTAACCCATTATTATTAAGATAATTAATCACATTTATTCTGCACCCCTTTCATATTGCAAGAATTTATGTGTGCCAAGTACATAGCATACATGTGCTAAGTTAACGATGTTACAGACGTCAAAACCAGTTTTATTATTCTCATTATTGCCATCAACGTTTATTGGAGTCTTTCCGCTAGAGTCCTTCCGGTGACCTTCATCTAAGAAAAGCTGAAGACCCGAGTTTCGCCGCACCTTCAGACAACTCCATTTTCAGATCGTTTCCAATGCCTAAGCACCACAATATCACAGCCCCGAGAGCATAAATATGTGATCACACACAGGATATCCGTACGTTTGCATTGGTTTATGCAAACGGTTATTGCAAAATGTTACACTTGGCTGTATTGTGAAGCGCATATGTCTAACGAGTTTTGTCTCACACAAATGACTTTTTATCCTGCAAGGTTCTCTTCGTTAGTCCATTGAGACGTGTCAATAGTTGATTCTTGCCATCGACTGCGTTCGAGTGTAGAGCTCAAGTTCGCACCTGTTTCAAGTTGCGCTTCAGGATAGCTTGTGCTATCTCTTTAACTTTGAGCAAAGTCAGCGAGCGGGCTATGCCTCGACTGATGGATTTGAGGTTCATATACGCTAGTACCTCGTCGACTAGCTTTTGCGAGTAAAAATAGCGTTATCCGAAGGTCGGTCAGTGCGCGGAAGAGACAAGCTATTCAGGAAAGTACCAATGAGGTCGGAAGGAAGAATGCATAATGGTATCCTCAGCGAAGACAGGGTTAAGTCGAGAAATGTCAACCTCGAAATAACAAGCCGGCAGAAAGCTTTTATAGGCTGTAGACCAGCTGATTATCCGATACTGATGATTCACAGGGCATTATCACGACTGAAAGCAGTTAGTGGGAACAAAAAGACTGATGCTGTCGTTAGAACGTGTAGAATATCGTTCTTTGACTCCCTTTATACGCTTCATAGTTAATGGTAATAATCACACTAAAAAACCACTCCATAGTATTTTTTAGCCATTCTATAATATAAGGGATCCGGCACAAAATAAACCTTTTCAGCAACACTTAAACTTTAATGCATTTTTCTAGAAGATAACAAAGCAACCTAATACGTACCAGATACGCCTCATGCATTGCGCCTGCAAAATTGAAGGACAGCAGTCGGCAGGCAGGCAAATTGTGTGCCTGGCCGTGTGTGATCTGCCTGTTTGTGTAGATCTTCACCTTTGGTCGGAAACCTACGGGTGGTCCAATCTAGCTGAGCTGCTGCTGATGATGAAGTGCTGTTCGTAAGGATTAAGTAAGACAAAGTTGATAAGCTAACGGCCTGGCGTCCTCGTAGCTCGTGATGGAAGACACGAAGTTTGTCTAGCGTTCGTAGCGCGCCTGCTATGTATAAGCCGGTTTGATCGCGCACTCGCGGTGGCCCAAGAAGTGGCCTGCAAACGAAAAAAAAACGGTGATCGCTGATTGTCGACCCGCAGTGGAGCTTCTGGCTCGTCACACCTGCGCGCAAGACTCACGACGCGAGCAGCGCAGCAGTAGCGGCGACGCGAGCGACACTACATCAGCGACGTCAACAAGAGTAACAGCGCCGAGACGAGAGCGAACGCGGTGCGCCAATCTATTTAGATCCCCCCACAGGCACAAATACACATCCGGCTCTCGGCCCCTTTGACGTCAATATTCTTACACCCCTACATCCATATAATATACCGATTATGAGTCTATGCCGAACCTTTGCACAATAATAAGTTATGATATTTTACCACTATAAGAACAAGCATATGTATGTATTGTATATGCCACATGGCTATCCGGAGTCAGCTAGCTAGGATGCCCAAAGATAAACCCCTGTATTTATCTACAGAGTTGAGTTGAAATGGAAATTTCGTCAACGGGATAACCCGTTCGGGAGATCGGTGGCCCGTGGCTTACGCTTCTTTGGTCGCCTTCTTGAGCGATCGGCCGCTATTCTGTCGTGCCTCGCCGGCGTCTGTGTGCTTCTCCTCTGTCCGTTCGTTCATTCGCTCGCGTTATGTCTCTCTCTATCTTTCTTTTCCTCGTTTCTCTCTCTCTCTCTCTCCCATTTCTACCCCCTTGTCCTCTCGATATGTTCCTTACCCCGGCCGATTTTCCCCGTCCACTGATGAAGTCGTCCAGCGAGTCGCATTGTTTATCATTGCCGAGTTCGACCAAATGCTGCCTACTCAGGCTGGACTAACCCGAAGGGGACCGATGGGGATCGCAGCGAGCAATGAGGTCTTCGGAAAGGCAAACGGGGGTGTGGGTTATAGCCAGCAGCAGTAGCAGCACTGTATCTAGTAACAATTGATGACATTGGGCATCGTCCATTTCCTCAGCATAATCTGCTGCTCTCCTGCGCCTGGTGAGACTGGTACTGGCTCAGGGCTTCTTGGCACGGCTCAGGGGTCCTTCGCGTTCGTCTTTCTCTCTTAGTGCTATGATCAGCTAAGCGTGTCGTCCGTTTCATTTGGAACCCGATCCCGAGCTTCTCTACGATCCTCAATGTACCAGCGGCAGCAACAGCGGCGGCTGCGCACGCTGCAGCTAGGAAGGCATCAGGCTACGGCAGCTGCCAGTAGACACCATCACTACTACGACTATTACTTCAGGAACGCCAGTTAGGACAGCTTCCACCACGACCACGGTCGCTGCTACAGCGGCCATCACAGCCAGCGACATCCCCAGCCAGAACCGCATTGGCCGAGCCAACTATACAGCTGAGCTCCCAGCGACAAGATGGCGTACCCAGGCCTCCGTGCTAGGCTGTCCTGCAGCAGCATCTATAGCGCAACACTAGTGCTAGTGGTAGTTTCGATATGTTTTCCGCATGTCTGTATGCGCGTTAGTGTTTGAGGGTGGAAGTATTTGCGTGTCAGTCTGTGTGTGGTCCTGCGTGGTAGTGTATAAACGTTGCTGTTTCCATGTCCTGATATGTCAAATGACTCCTATATGTCTCCTAAGTGCCAGGGTGTTGTCCGGAACTAGTCCTTTCTTTTGTATATATATATATATATATATAGATATATATGGCCTATATGTTACGGCTGGCCAAAGCTACTACCCTTTACACGGCTCCGTTACCACGATCATACACGATACCGCGGTACCGTTCCCGCTGCTGTTGCTCTTAAGGAAGCCTGCTTCAATGGCTAGCTGGACAATACGCAGCAGAAAATCAGCTGTTAGCGATATATTGTCTATGTCCCCAAAGTTCATATCGCCCTTCATTGTCAAGACTGAACAAGGAGGATATCATGATCGTCGTCCTAGTCGTTTCCATCCCGGCGGTTGCTGTCGCTGCCGTGGTTAACCGTCATCTACCATTACGAGAAAAGCAGGCTGAGTAAACGGCTTGCGAAGCGAAGGGTTCATGAGCGGCTTCTGGGCAGTCTACTAATGTCACGTGAGATGACTTCTGCTTTTGATCCAACATGTCCCTCTCAGATGATAGGTCACACTGTCACTCAGCTGAACGATCTCCAATAACTGTTCGTCCCCACAGCCAACTGAAAACAGCTCCCTTCGGAAGCCTACCAACGACGAACTTTCGCCTAATTCAACTTTTCCTAATGGGCATTAACAAACCTCACACATGTGCACACGTACAATCGTAGATGTGTCTGGTAGAGAACGAGGAAATTATCGGAAAGGGTCATCCCTTTCTTTTGTCGTTGGATTGGAAAATTGAGTAAGTGTCGAATGTACCTCCATGTGGCGGTGGTTCGCGATCCCGATAAAGTCAGTATCGTCTTGCAGCACTAATATACCAGGAACAGTATCAAGGCATCGTAATGCGTTTGCGAGCGAGTGCAGCGGGTGATGGACAACCCATTGCAGTCGTCAATAGCAGCAGAACGATGCCAGGTCGCATCATTACCACCATTTCTACACTATCATCGATGAGAGATCCATTGCAGTTGTAGCATTTGTGGTGACGGCGATGGCGATGGCGATGACCGTAGCTATAGTAGTAATAATGAGAGCAGTCGAATGCGAGCAGAGATACAGGATCGGACAGTTAGCTAATCACCTCGTTAACGGGACTCTATTTGTAACGTGGGCAGGGAGCAACCCGACCGCATTCGTTTTGTAGAAGTTACCTGACACACGACACGTCGATGGACCAGGACGGCAAGTA
The DNA here is from genome assembly GCF_002532875.2 of Varroa jacobsoni. Taxonomy (NCBI): domain Eukaryota; kingdom Metazoa; phylum Arthropoda; class Arachnida; order Mesostigmata; family Varroidae; genus Varroa; species Varroa jacobsoni. The sequence goes on from NW_019214571.1 coordinate 88,265, forward strand.
GTGCGTTCCATTAACAAAAAAAAAGAAAAAAAAAAAACAGCGTTTTAGTCAGTGAATTGCGTCGTTCTCACCTGCGGGTGCAGACAAACGGATCATTTGTACAGCGCACGAACGGAAGTCGCATTGGATTACTTGTTATCATTAGTTGTCCTAGCTTTGAGTAAAAATGAGCTAATCTCAGTGATGCCTGCTTCGATTATGGGTATCGTTTCCAATACGACATTCCTCATTTTGTCCTTCTTACGTGGCACTAACTAGTAAGATATAATTCAAGCGCATACCAAACATAAGAACGTAGCGAGCTGTCTAGAATGAATACGGGTTAATTCGTCTTCACAATGATGATTTCTGATGTCCAAATCCGAAGGCGCCGTGATGACAATGCCCTGTTAATGTTCCTACTTCTGTTCTTCATGTTGTTTCAAAAAATCTGTGCACGTCACACTAACATATGCATCCTAGTCATTATTCTTGAGTGGATCAGCGCATTACCCTTCTTTGCACGCAGTCATCGAAATGCGCTAGTACTGAAATGAATTTGTTCCTTTTGTTGTTACCTTTAGCTTGCTGGATGCTATCATCGCCAGAGATGGTCGAGCATTGGTATTTCGAGCGCAGTCCACCTATCAAAAAAGGAACCTCGAAATTACGGCTTACCCACCTCGAAATAGTAGAGAGCATTGCCTAAGACTTTAAATAAATACCAATAAATTCGGGATTAAGCTGAATGTAATAGTCTACATTCTTGCCGTAGCTCCGTTCTTTAGAACATAGGTTAAACCAGTGGTATCTACCACTTCGATCAGGAGTTACCAAAACACCGGAGCGACGAGAAGATGTTTGAGCTCAGCTTAGGAGTCTTCGGTAGTAGGAAACCTGTCCTCCTGAGAGGATTGCGTCGAGATTAAAACTGGTTTGTAGCAGGCGTGAGACGGCAGGCCAACCTGCAAATCCATATAAACGGCTCAGAAAGCACGGCCAGTTTAAATAACTATGGATTATTTGTTTGTCAAGAAATCAACGAGGCCGAAGCCAGCTTGAAACCTTAGCAATATGGTTTTGAGATGTTTGTGATAAACATTTAAGATTCTATACAACACGCTAAGCTGTCGTACCGAATAAGGGTTAAGTATATATCAAGTGTTGGTTCGTCCAAAATAGAAATGACTGTGAATCGCTGAAACGCCAGAACTGATAAACTCGAATAGGCGGGCTCTCGAAGACGTTTTCGAAAAACAAAAGGCAACTTATGGAAGATAGCGTTGTATTTGAGCATTGAGAGGATCCATTTTCACCTCAAATTTTTGCAGCTAAATAAACTGGGTGAATAAAAGGTGAAGTTTGCACGATATCCGTATTATATATAGGTCGTCCAGATATGCACTTAGTGCGAGAGGAGCTTAGGAGCACCTTCAAGTTACAATCCATGTTATGAGAGAATGCTTGCAAATAAAAACTTGAAATATTGAGGGATCATTTACTTTGTTGCTTCACTGAGCCGATAAGTTTCGAGATGCTTATGTTCGTGTTATCTTCGCAACGATTGTCAACATGGCAGTCATCGGCATTGCTTGTTTGACCTTGTCTTTTCCCCTAAAAGCTGTTTTGACATTGACAGCTTCCAACCGCTCAGCCGAAAGATCTTGCCCATGTACATTTTTCCGAGCTTTTTCTATTTAGTACGCAATTGCTAATTTTCTGCTCACATCACCAATATTAGCATAGGAGCCACTCGGCGCCTCTTGCAGTAAGAAGAGCATCTCCGCCAGAACCAGCGTCGCCGTTACAAGCGCCTTCATCAGGACCAGCCGAATAACTTTCCAATCGTGTTATCCAGATCATAATCTGCAAACATCATTTACACAATTGGGTTCACTCCCACACACCCTAACACGCCGCAGTACAAGGTATAGGCAACGGTGGTAGGTGTTGACAGAGATTCAATGCCTCCCAGTCTGCCTTGCTATCTAATTCCCTTACTTCTCCCCTTCTTTACCAGTCGACTGAGGCCCCAGATGTGTATGTTAAAACAGTGTCGTCGTGGGGGTGACAGGGCAAGCCGATCGAGGAGCGGATTCTTTTGGCCGCCACCTGATCCTGTCCTGAACAAGTAATGGAAGCCCATCGGACGCTCGGTGAGGACCTCGTCTCGGTATTGCTGCGGAGACACTTTTCCGCATACAACGGAAAAGGTAGTTTTGAATGCTAACAAGCTCCGAAATGGGTGGCCATAAGTTGCTGTTCCATACAGCACTAAGTAAAACAACCGAGCTTGGCGCATTGCTACGGCCGCAGGCGACACGATTCTTGATAACAAATGCTAGAGAATATAAAAATGGTTATGATTTATTTCGTAAATCTCGCAAGCTGAACGCGAAAGGCGCTCGTGTTTCGTGGAGGTGCCCCCTCCCCGCTTCTCTCTCTCGCTTTCGCTCGCGTTCTCTGTATTTTTCGGTGAACCTCCCGTTTTTCTTCTTTCAGCTGCAGACACCCATTGGGCGCTGCTAGCACGCGTCCTAAACGAGAGGAGCAAGCGGACAAGAACGCTTTTAGCCACTTTCAGTTCCACCGATGAAGGTGAGGTACTGGCAATACTGGCAAAACTCTAGCAAGACCATTGCCACCGCTACTCATCGTCGACTTCGGTTTCCTTTCGTGCGGCTGTTGTACGTCTGAGTAAACGCGCTGACGAAAAAAGATTTGAGCGAACAAGCGGGCTCATTCTAGATTTTTCTTCTGTTTCACTCGATGCCCCGTCCTTTACTCTGTCTTTTTGCCCACCTGTCTAAGACGCTGTTTACTATATGTTACTTCATAGAGATCTGGCTTCCTGTTGTCTTAGTACTACTGCCTATGCTCGATTGGCACTCGATTCGCCTGCCTGTGAACCCGCTTACTGCGGCTGCCACGTGCACCATTTGTGGTATACCGCCAATTCTGTGATTAAAACCGATTTGTTCGATTCAGTTTTTCGGTATTCTCTATACTGACATGTCCTCTTTTCTTAGGTTCAGCAAAGGCCTGTCTCGATCGCCTGATCTTCTATTCTTCACTTTATCTCTGTTTTTCAAGTGGTGTAATTCATCCTACGCAGATCATAAGCAACGCATAGAGACGCCGCGTCTACTTGGCCTCTATTTCTGAATGTTTTGATTGATACGAGCTTTTTTGACCATCATCACGCGAATGTAAGAAAGGCAGTGCATACGCAGTACGAACACAAATCTCAGTTAACTCCACAACTGAAAAAGTTCACGTTCGTGCGTGCACATGTCGGTTTATTAATGCACGAGATTCAAATTAACCCTAAATTTGCCTCCCTTTGTGTGTGTTATACATATACGCGTATTTCGTCAGCATGTCCATTGTGACCAAGCCGGTTCATCTTCATATTGAATCACACGTGTTATTTTTGCTGTGCCACTGCGGCCCGCAGCGATTTACGGTTTTGACGAACTAACACTGACGGAGAAGAACTGAAGTACAAGCAAAAGGAATGGATGGTGAAGGAAAAGGGAGAACGTGAAGATTCCTAATTGGAAACCGGCTACGGCAAATCAGGCACTGAATAAGAAAAAGGCGCATCGGACCTAAGAGACGAAAAGGACATAGGCGATCCGTGAATTACGGGAAGACCAACAAACTATCTAGCATGCCCTGGCGAGCAAAACAACGCTGCGACGGACGCGACCAGCGCAGCTGACACTTCGGTGACCGCTGATCTACAGCAATTCCTTCTCTTTTCCGACTGAAGTCAATCCCTCCTCATGTTCATTCACTATATTTCCCTCTTGTCGATTATCGCCTGCCGGAGCGGTCAGCAGGATCAGACTTATCGTTTTCCACAGACTGGGGTGAATCCGAGCGGACCAACGTAAGTCCCACCCTCGTCATAGGGCGCTGTAGGGGGCGCCTGCCTCTGTCTAGCGTTTTGCCCTCGACCGACCAACTAACCGGGTGATTGCTGACAAGACTGGCTTTGCCTCGTCGCTCTGACTCCCACCAGAGTCGACAGCGAACTCCCAGATTAAACATAAATACGCTTGTCTATTTGCTGTCCTCTATGGTGTATGTTTGCAAGTGTTTCTGCGCACTGAAGTGTATATCTGAACTGGGCGTGTGTTTGTGTGTGTATATCTGTTAGCTCGACTCGGCGCGAGTGTAGCCTCCTTTTCGTGCTGCACCGCTACTGATGTGGCCGCAGATTGTCGACGGGGCTGCAAAGCTTTGCGCCTTTCTTGCCGCATTTTCGATGGGAAAGTACTGGGGAAGGCTGTTCTGCTGCATCGCTCTCGCCGTTTCAGGGGTGGTGGTAACTTTATTGCGGCCAGGAGAGCCCAATGAATGAGGCAAGGATGAATCAGGGGACGACTGACTTCTTTCTCATTGGCTGTATACATGTGGGGGAGTGGGTGGGTGACCTGCTGGCTGACTGGAAAGCTGCTCTTGTGTGAGCAAAACTGTCTCTGTGTTAACGTCTTGGCCGTCGCTTCATGCTGCATGTGACGTCGATATCTCACTTATTTATAACCTGCAAGCCGATAAAGCGCTTTGGCAGATTGGAAAACCAGGCGGCGAATATGCCACCCTGTGCATGCGCAAAGAAGTAGGGTACACACAACCCCAAACTGACCCATACTTTCGCGGGTTATTACGACTGTAGGATAGGAGCCAGCCGTCGCGATTTGTCTGCGCGGCGGGCAGGTTTGTATTGAGCTCGTTCTACTGGGCCAAGTTCTCGCGAGCTGGTGCCCTAGGCCAATCGAACCCCTGCTCACAGACCGGCCCAGGCTGATCATAAAATTTATTAATTTCCAGCATGACAACTTTTAGTACGTGCGTGTATGACCGTTTCTATCTTTACAGTGGCAGCTCGCAAGCGGCGTCCCTTATCTCCGCCAGAAGAGCGAAGAGCAGAGCATGCTTCGAACGCGTTTAGGATTCAGTTCGAAGAAAAACAGCAGAGTTTAGCGTTGTGAACGCGTTCGGGTTTCTCGTGCCCGGGTATTTGAATTACATTTTGCTTTATATAAAGTCAATTGTGATTACATTTAGGATTATTTGATGTGTTCCTTCAATTCTGACGGAATACCTAAGATCTGAGCTTCATATCAACCCTAAGCATCCTTTATATCTTCGTATTTCTTAGTTCGCAGAGTAAATTGAGTAATACGATGATGGTCCGTATTGTGTATCATTGCCAGTTTGCTACGCGACATAATGAAAGTTTAGTTGCGCCACTCTTTAGGCTAAAGAAATGCTGAAAACTTACTACTTCATTTCTATCACACTAAATATTGATATTATTAATGAAAATGGCTATAATCGTGCCTCCTTTTGTCCTGACCATCTTCACTGACCTTTGTCCCTTCCCATGTAGTGCCCTCTAATTCTAATTTATTATTGTTCATGTTGTCATTATGATCATAAGCCACAATGCGCCAATTGCTTCCGTTGTGGGTGTCGTACTCGTCAAAGTGAGAACCCTTTTCGTATGTTGATGTACGCGCGCGCGATAGGAACAGGCGTCGAACGTCATATGACTGCGTAATTGTGTTAAGTTTATTGTATAACAGTGGCGATGGTGGCGACAGTAGTGGGAACGTCGCGTAGCTGAAAACCGCAGCGCCAAACACAATAAGCAACAGCAACCCTAGTTATGACGAGCGGCGGCGGCGGCGGCGGCGGCGGCGGCTTCAGAGTCGCTAGGCCTTTGATTCAGGTTGATTCGTCCGCCTGTGCCCTTCTCTTTTTCGCGCTGATTCGTCATTGGTTGCGCTGTTCCTGACCAGCCAAGAGGCCAGCCAGCGGCAGTTGCTGGTTCACTATCGATGGATGGTTATTTGTACAACTTCGAATTTTCGGCTTTCCCTTCATCAGTTCAACCGGTCGTCATCGATCGACAGCGAGTGACGCGGGAGACGGTTTCACTTCAGTCAGCCGAACCGCACTAGCAGAAGCTGCCTGCCGCCTTGGCTGCAAGAAGAGCCAACGTCATTGGCCGGTGTTTTATTCGCATTGGCCTTCGTCTACCCGTCGGCCTACAAGTGTATGAACGATTCAGTAGATTCGCAAATCTCTAAGCTTGTATCTATCTGTACGCGTGTATGTGTTCGTCTATCTGATGTGATATGGTGATGGTAGCCTTAGTTGCCTGTTATGGCCGGCGCGGCGATCTATTCGTCGAACAGATTCCTCTCGGCTGAATATTTCGCTCCGAAAATCATAAATCAATTTTGATATATAACTTAAACGTCATATCTCGCTGTTTAATTCTGACGAATGTCATAGGGAGGGTGCAGCGGTTCACCAACTGGACATCGACAGAACACCAACAGATGAGATTGTTTCGGAGATAGTACCTGTCAAAACGTGCATACATACATACAGGCATAGCTTCCTTCGTTTCTATTATTACGGTACAAGACATCCGTAATTTTATGCATACATACGAGCAACTCAATAACAATAACGTGTACATTCTCAGGCAAAAACCTCATTGCGCCAATTTAACCCCCAGGCGGCAGAGACCCCAACAGAAGAACGCTAGGCACAGGGAAGCCATCGGCCCGAGCGCTCAAGAGAACTTAGACGAAAATATGAGACATAAAATTTTACCTCACTTTCTATAAACATGTCGCTCATATTAACGCTCATCCCATAGACAAGTTGAAGACCATAAACATTGTATCTATTTGTATTACACTGATAATAGTTGCATACTCTATGCCCACAGTTTCGTGATCAGGAAACTTAGTAGTTCACCTGCTTTTGCACGAAGGAAAATAACTGTTTATAACTATGAAGTAACAAAAACCTATACGTGTCTATGGTCTGACAAGGACTTCAGTCACTTATAGCTGAACAAAAACTGTTGTTTTAGACTCGTTTCATCTACCTACATAGTACGACGTAACAATGCAATACCTGACTTCGCGCCTGTACAACAGAAATTATCTTATTATGGAATAGAAAATAGTTTTATCGGATTTGGAAGCAGGGACCCATTAGAACACTGCTGTACTACATCTAACAAAGATATAGAACTGGTGCGGAATTGATCGCTTGCTTGTTCGACTAAAGGCCTATGGAATCCAGTTGCTAAATAATTTCTTCCGGAACTTTTTACTCAACTCATAGGTGCCTAAAGTTAGTGTTAGTCGGCAAGTATTTTTATTAAAAATGTACGTTTCGCACATTATTATCATTATGTAACTGAACGTAGTAAATAGCCCTTTTTTTAACCTAGTAAGTGGACTACTACTAGTGGATTTTTCAATATTAGTGAACTTTGAAATCCCTATAATGACGATACTCATCACGGTTGTACCGAGATCTCTTAAAATGGGCATACAATTAATCAAACATCGACCTTTTGATGTAAACGTGAATTTCACATGTTTTAATACGTCGTTGTCCTTTATCATCATTCATCGATAATTCGTTCATGCTTCTCGCCAACACCGATAATCTACGCAAATACGTAAACGTTCTTTACGTCTGCGTATTTATCAAGCAGCTATTGCGCTGTTTCCGCTTCACCCTCTAAGAAACCAGAGGACACCGCTGTCAATCGCTGATGGCTTCTGAGATTCATTAAAAATTTCAGTGAGAAATTTGTTGGTTGTTTTATTCGACCGTTTGGCCGAGTGGTTCACGTGGCTGACGGACCAATAACGGGCACAGCGGCCATAGCCGCGTCATTACCTGTTACATTTGCGCGACCATTGGTGGATCGTTGAGCTCTTCACACTCTATTTCCCGCTCACGTCCGCTATGTTTCTCTCCAGATTTCTTTTGTTTTCTTTGTTTTTTCAGTTTCTTTTTTCAAGTAGTGTTCGGTTATCTTCGCAAGTGTCGATGTGTCTCATTTAGGTCGATTCAGTATCTCTTGACATCAGTTCTCTTTAGTTCAGACCAATTCGTTGAAAGGTAATCATCGGGAGATGAAAAGATCTTTTCCATTGCTATTCTGCCGGCCAGGGAAGACTTTAGCCAACAACTCCCAGCTAACTGTTGATCACCGCTACCTGCTTACATGCACTCACTGAGTAGTCGAGTTGCACCCTCATACTCGTCGCAGTCGTAGTGCTAGTACTCCCTCACTACCCATTTCGACTCTTCTCCAAAATCTCTCGAGCCGGACCGGGAGAGAGAAAGTGTTCGTTCTCAGCGATTTTGCCCGCCATGTTGCCACAAACTCAGTAAACGGTGAATTCTCTGGTAACACGTATGTACGTGCGGCCCCAAAGGGAACGATTGATTGGACCGAGCAAACAAAAAACTATTAGAAAAGGAATACCCTCTGTTGAAGAACAGACTACTACACTAGTCTCAATGGACCCTAGCGATTGATTAAAAGCATCTCAAGATAGCAAGAAGGTAAGTGAAGCAGCAGCAGGAGCAGCAACGACGTACGGGGAAAATCAAGGCCACCATAGAACGCGGCTTTTAGCAACAGATGGACAAGCGGTATTTTGCAGTAACGTCATGGTCATTACCTGTTATATTTGGGCGGCCATACGCATATCGTATCTATAAATTGTACAACAGAAATTTCGTTGCTAATGGTAATTGATCATCATAATCACGGAAATACACATGTTCATCTATTACCACGCAGCCCCATCTCTACTAAATCAATTTTATAATGGCAAAAAATACAACGGAAAAGACAGACTCTGATCTACCAAGATAATATCTGTGATCAACTAAGCCATACGGGATGCTTTCCTTTATTTATTATTTTCGTTACTTATTATTTAGTTAATTCTTAAGTATTTGCCTAATTATAGAGTTATGGTTTCAACGTCAGTTTAATCATACACGCATTAGAAAGAATCGTGCAAACCCCTATATATTGTGTTTAGTGGCTTAGACTTATGATGCTAATAAAACAAAAAATGAAATTAACTGGTTTATTTATCGCCTTAAAAAATAGTTAACCTTTGTAGAACCGAAACATATAGTATTTCATACAATAGAACATTTCTATATCAATGAGGGTGAATAGCGGTAGGAAAATTAGTTTAATTGTAGCCCAATTGAGTCCTTTACCGTTGCAGTGAAAGCGGATATTCCAAGGGTGACGACAGGGATCGGCGGGTGGTAAATGTTAATACCATACGATCAGTTCTTTTCCCGCTTTAAGTAATCCTTCATAGTCCTCTGTGGCCTGTCCCCAGCCTTCTATTAGATAGAGAACTAGTGGACGACAACTCTGTGGTGTTTATCCAGCCAAGACGGATTTTCAGACCAGGAAAAAGGATTCCGTACAGGTCCAGCATACAGGAAACGACTAGTCCAGGGCTAGCCATTGGTTGGTTGGTTGATTCGCTCAGTAAGTAAGTAAGTAAGTAGAAGGCAGTCGCAGCAAAAGGAGCTGGCAGTAGAGAAAGGGATAAATTGTGACACTTTTAACTTTTCACACTCCACTAAGTCGAGCAGACTTTTAACTTTAACTCGACAAGCTACCTATGAATATGTTCTCTCGTCGGTAGCCCGCCTTTTCCTGCCATCGTCAACTATAGGCCCATCGCGACCGCCTAGAAGCCTTTCTCGTCTTCTTTCGGAGCAGCGTCGGCAGGCCCTTTCTCCCGTATGCGCGTCTATACCGTTATCTGTAACCAAATGAGCTTCAACCAACTTCGACCGATCTAATACCTGAGCCTATCGTTTACAGGGGTATGTCCCTGAACTTGACCTCCCCATACACTGGGGTAGTTTTCTCTGCAAATAACTAAAACTAATATAGATTAACATATTCTCTAGTAACCTATTTATTTATCCAAAAATGCGTTACCATAAAGGATATTTGAGCGGCCGCTCCAAACGGCAAATAAATTATATGATAGGTACTTCATATTATATAACTAGATGCGCAAACTTCTCACCAACTGCCTACTTTACGTTAAGATACATATAAAAATAAATGCTCTTCACGTTCATTTAGTGAAAAAATAGCTGATCTAATACAGTCAGGTCATGCCGTCAGCAGCGGGTAGTACATCGACAGGACAAATGTAATTAGTCGTCCGTAATGTTCTAAATATAAGCCTACCTGTTGTTCGTGCATTATTAGGTATCCAGTCGCCTTAGGTCGCGGTAAACGGCCCAATTTGAGCGCAATTACAACTCACAATAAACACTTAGGTATAACCAGCGAAGGGCTATTACTTCTTCTCAAAGCTTCGTTTGGACGTCACGGTCTGCAAGTTACTTCACCTGAAAGTGAACGGTGGAACGTTCCAATGACCGCTGCGAGTGCCACATATATAAATTTATCTTCATACACACAACCCAGTTCATGTGACAGACTTCAGCCTTGGACAGAGTTGAACTGAACAACTTTAGGCCGAACCTTCGATTTTAGGTTGAAGATTGTTGCCTCGACCGTCCGTCTAACTGGAACCTTCATCGGTGAGTTTGTGGCCATCGTCTTCTGCCTGTGGGGCGAACCCAACGAAACCGACTTCTCTAAATGAAGAGTATTTATCAGCCTAAGTGACGACCCCATCAGCTTCCGTGAACGACGCATTTCACTCGACTGAAATTGGTTAGGATTATTCCCAGCCTTTCTCGGTGCGCGGAGCCGATTATACGCGATTATGTGGGTGCGGGTGTCGGACATCGTGTTCTTGTTAGATTCGTTCGTGGTGGTTGATTTGATGACCAAATGATTACTACGCGCATATCTGGGCATTAACAGGCTGGGTTCGTGGTCGACTGGAAGGAAGTAACTTTTAAGGTACACATCAGCAGACGAGTGATGAGTCTTGAGAATCTCTCTTCTCATTTTGTTTTGCCCCTCACCTGCCAAACGTGTGTTAGCGGTGGTCGACTTCTTCCCAGATACCCACCTCCCGAGAAGAACTTCGAAGATTTGTTCCAATAGACGAACAAATTAACATCGATCATTTGATTTGTAACGCTTTCATTACAAAGGTCTAATGGATCGAGCGTGCAAGCAAGAGCGTATGCGAGTCAGATGATACATACAAACTGACTTCTGCAAATGGAACAGTCAGAAAAATAGCTTACTTTCATAGCTATTCAGCTCGTTGCTTACTTCCTTGGTAGACATAGACACTGTAAATTGACTCGCATATTCCTATCACTAGCTCATTTTATGATACTTAAGCTGATTCTAATGTAGCAGACGGCTTTCCGCTGCCGTATATTCAGACAAAGCGGCTCTAGCTGTGTCACGCCATCTTTAGCTTACTAAAAAAGCCTTCTGATTGCACTGTGTTATGCACATGATCCAAGTTCTAGGCAATACATAACAGGATAGATCATATGCATTACTTGCGTTTACTATTAGGCACGTTGAATTCTGTTTATGTCAATGGATGGACATAATATAAACTAGACATAATACAGCAGGCTTTTCTATCACGCCTCGGCTAAGACACCGTAATTTCTTAGGTTATACGGATCTTCTGTTAATTCTTCAGTGCACCCATAGCCGTTGACTATCGATCCATGCGCTGCAGTGTCAATTGGTCGCAAACTATTTGAGCGACTCCTTAAAGTAAGTTACATTGAAACATAAGCATCCCCACTCCCAGTTATTATGTTTCGTTTCTTAGGATATTTCTATGAAAACTAATCTATTAAATTTAACCCAAAAAACTACAGCCATTAAAAGCACTATTGTTCAATGGGCTAATCTATGGTAGTGGCTTTGTGAGCTTTCCACGCTACAAAGACTCTGATTGTCGTATTCCAAATACTGTATTATTCCATTCAATATGTATGTATGATCCTGCTTCGGATCCTAATAGCTCAGACACGACACATGTCTGAGTAAGAGTCGTCGCATGTGGCCTTCCCGCGCCGTTTGATGGATGATGTCCTGAGTGTCCTCCCAATCTTTATATTCTGATGCTCCTGTGGTTTGGGTTTGAACACGATCAGGATTCTGGTGGATCGCAGAATCGATGAGCAGCTGAGTGACGAATCTCTGACGTGATATATGATTGAGAGAAAAGCCAAGCCATTGGCGATGGAAACCGCTAAGCAGTCGTTTCGGCCTGCGAAGGGGAGGTTCAGACAAAGGGGTTTCCAAGCAAAGGGAAGAGGAATTATTCAAGGTACGGATCTTAGTCGAGCTGCAGCCTGCATCACCACAGACTGAACTCGAGGTTGAATGGTGCCAAGGGGATAATCGATCATGGTTGGAGCTGTTGCACAGACAGGCATCTCTTCATAGAAGTGATCTCCTGAGTGCTTTGGTTCTCCTAAAGCCAGAACTGACTTGAGCTGAAAACGGGGGAGCGCAAAGAGGAAGGTACATGATTTCAGTATGTGATGAGCAAAAACGAATGAACCTATGGAAGGGTTATTGCCACATGTATGGACATTTTATTCTATGTGCATACATTGTTTTATTATTATTGATTGTATACCTAGACAAGCCAGCGAAGGCTCAGGACGCTAGCCAAATACCCCTTCATTGTATTAGCCCAGTATTATAATCGCAAGCCTATACCACATGGGTTAACAATGACTAGATGGAAATAAATAAAGTCCGCTATTTACCAGCGGTAGCTGCAGTAATAATACAACTGTTTATGAGAGTTCTATTGATACTTGTCTTTGTCCGATGCATCTACACTGGTTATTATTATGTGTGGGCGTAACCGGGTAAACACTCGAACGCTGTGTACAGAATGTACCTATATATCTTCGCAGTTTATCTCTGCTTGCATGGATGAAGGCTTTCGAACTATTGACCAGGTTATTATTACTATTTAGTTACGGATACACAGCATTGCATCCTGAGTTCTAGTTGTCTCTATATTATGATCTTCTACGCTTCTAGTTCGGGCTGTTTTGCATATGTATGGCTTTAACACGGAAATTGATAATCGTTTTGATGCGATTTCTGCAGAAGTGCCGTTAAGCCCTTTATGTACGCGTATGTCGAAACGAGCATTCCTGTTATTCTTACTTAACTAAGTATAGCGTAAACATACGTCTATACACATTCAAGCAGTGCATTAGTACCTGCTACTACCTATTAGAGATTTGAAATTGTTTTACCAAGTCTATAATGTGTTCAGCGAAACGGCCATCAAGGCTACTTCAGCTAGTGCTCTAGCTTCCACGACAGAGAAACGTGCCCCTGTGCAACTGCCTATCTAGACTGGTTATAATAAGGTGCCACAATACAGAGTTCTTCCGTGCCCGTAAGTCTGTGTCTGCTGATGTATATATGTGCAGAGAGCCATTGAGTCGAGGCTTTTGCCTGCGCGTGGTTTCGCCTCGTCGGGCCACTCAGTGTCAATATATCACCATCGTTGGGTCGTCGGAACGTTGTGCAAGTTCGGGCGTCTTCTCCAACTTTCGACTAAGATGCACTCCTTCCCTCGCGCCTAATTGTGATAAATATGTCATTTAGATCTTGTTTCTGCCGACTGCCTGGCTAAGCGTCATAGCGCGCGCGTAGCGCCTCACGCCCGCAATATATAAGTGCACGCAGTTACCGACTGTTGCTAAAGAGACATGCTGAGAGTGTCTCCTGTAACTGGCTCTATTGAGCAGACTTTGAGTGAACAAAGGAACGTCTGTTTTTGTGTACGGTATCATTTTTAAATTGCCGATCTGTCACTTTCTAACATAGAGTAGGCAACAACACCATGCCAAACTGTGGACTTCAACGGACTTCTCTAAAAACACTGAAGGCGTGAGGAAGAATCCTTCGCACATTTGAACGCAAAACGTACGGGGAAAATTTTCGATATAGCCACTGCCTTATTGAGAGTGTTACCGGCTGCTTAGATATGCATCATAAGTCATCATACACGCACGAACAGTTATTGAAGCGAGCTGGAAAGAGTATCGCCGGAATAGCCTCACCTTCGAGAAAGTCTCTCGCTCCGAGGACAAGGTCTCTCGCTCACTTTTCTCACCGCTAACGAACGAACGTACAGCCGCGGCCGTCGCCGCCGCCGCCGTTCTAACTACCGATCTGGTCAACTCATTTTGCCGCCTGGAGATGCCTGACCAAGAGAGCCGCTAAGGATGAACATTGTCACAGCATCAAAATGAGCCTTAATCGAACGGGTGCATTAGAGTCGCTTGATATCGTTGCTTGTTGGTTGATGTGTTGACTTCTTATCACTGTCCTCGTTAGAAAGTCGGGACTTCGCACCTCATATTCGGCTCGAATGCTGCTAAGTGAACAGCAGCTCACATTGTAAGAATGCCTTGTCAAAAAGTCTGCCGCATGCTGAAGGGTCCTTATATAGATTAGGCCGACGAAGACTATACCTGCGTTACCTGAGACCTATCGAGAATGCATACGACGCCTGTCTACATCAGCGCATATAGGCTGTTGTTACTCGGTTGGGTCACCTGACAAACATGAAGCACAGCTTACCTACTGAGCGGTGTTGAGGTCAAGCCGTTTGTTAGAAAGACGCGTAAGATAACGGTAGTAATCTTACTGTACAGTTAGAAGCTTTGATTACTATAAATACTATAGGCTGTTGACAGTGGTCTTTAATCAGTAGAGACTAAAACAAGGTTGGACGTGCCGCGTCAGACCAGCACCAGTCGCGATTAGAAACTATCTATACTAGCCAAAAGATCAACTGGTATAGGGAAGACCAATATAACAGGCTTACAAACTCCATCACATGAAGGTAGAAAACATCCGATCGCTCGCCAAATATATCATTTTTAACTCGGAGAGTATTAATCAAATAGTTTTCCTACTTGACAGCGTTACGACGTCTGCTAGCAATTTCCATTTAATCTAGTAGTAAATAGCGCGGAAAATCCGATAAAAAATCACTGACCGCCAGCCGCTCGTATAAAAAGCTAGTGTTTTGGCCTTTTTTTCTTTCAGTCGTAAACTATCTTTAAACAGTAGGTTTTCAGCGTTTGATTGAAGCTATTGCCGGCTAAGCAAACCACAGGTGATCAGGAATAACGCATCGATGTGTGTCCTTCATTTACGTTTGCACTTTTTTCCTTTTTTTTTTTATATATA
>NW_019214572.1:0-103214 GCF_002532875.2 Varroa jacobsoni
GCCATTGGAGCATGTACTACATAACACTCTTTCTTTTGTGCGCTATAAATCAATGAAATCTACCTGCTTTCATAAACTGCAAAATTGTCTACTGCAGTATACAGTCTGTAAAGCATTATCCTATGTGAGGCAATACATACATACATACATATATCTAGATTAAAGAACATTAAATATGACTCTTGTCCTTATTGAATCGCTACACCGACTTGGTGCGCCCACCTGCCCAGCCTCCTGCTAAATAACCCCAAAATTTCGTCGCCAGATGCCTGTTATAAAGCGAACTGGTTATTTAGTAGTCTATTGATTAGTTTCCGTTCTACTTCCCATCACACTCTGTATCTTCCTAAAGCCATAAACTTTATTCACTCGCTTTCACTCGTGTTCGCTGGCGCAGGGCGGCATGCTCTCCTGTAGATGCTAGTCTCGTATTGGTGTAGCAAAAGAGAGCTTGCTATAGCTACAGACGCACTATCCAAGACGTATGATACTTCAGGCGAAACTGTGAACTCTAACCATCTCAGCACTCAGTCTAAATGCAGTCGTGCAGAAGGTCCAATGCACGTCTTTTCAACACTATGAGCACTAATGGCGCCTGCATGAGGTAGAGGAATGACGGTGCTAACATCGTAAGCTGCCAGACACCACGTCTTGAGCCGAATGGACAGAGCGGGAAAAAGCCGTTTGCACGTCCTGGTGGCGAACAGGCCAGCCGAGTCACTCTCGCTTCCGGTGCCCCTGTTTCCGGCAAACTATGTGGTTGGCCATCCAACCGCGCACTCCTCCAATAACCACGGCCGCCGCTGCAGACCTTGGCAGCGACTTCGCAGCACCTCCAGCGTCTGAGAAGGCCGACACTCTATAAGCTTAGCGGTTTTCTTTGGATACATCTCATCGTTTCCATGCCTAGAAAGTGCCGCAAAACGAAATGAACACCTCGAATAGTACTAGTCCTCGCTTACTTCGCGCGCTATCTTTTCCTCTATCGCTTGTTTCGCACCCAACCCCTCGCGCTCGCTCTCTGTCTCACACGGGCAGCAGCTCCCTCCTTGGGAAATGCGTTCGTTGGCACCACGCAAGGCACGTATTGCCTATACAAAAACAGACATCTAGACCGCAAGACGGTCACGGAAGTTAGAGAGGCCTTTGAGAGGGACCGAAGTCTCGACACCCATCAATGGTGCGTAGCATATATGTGCCGCAGCTCATATGCCAACTTGAGCAAACTCCTTTATAGACGGCGAGAGTGAGAGAGAAAAAGGAATAGGTTCCTTCTTTTCAGTAGGCCTCTCTAGGCCGTCCTCGAATTTACTTTCGTGCTAGCCGTACTAGGCTTGTTACGATAGACAGTCGGTCATTTTTGAACCGAACGCTGCTCCCCTTAATGGCGTCGACTATAAGTCTCTTTTTCTTTCTGTAGCATTACCGTAGGTCACTCTTTTGGAGAGAAAGGCGAATGTACACGGTGAAAAGCAATAGTAAATAACCTTCCTTGTCGTTCGAAGAAATGATTGGCCTAACGAAATCAAATTTGCAGACGACCAGGTATAGCGAAATCGTTATTGGATTAGGCTATAGCTCCACTCAATCGTAGGATTTCTCTCTTGTAGTATATATATATATATATACATATATATATATATATATATATATATATATATATATATATATATATATATATATATATATACATATATATATATATATATATATATATATATATAATATATACATATATATATATATATATATATATATATGTATATAAATACGCGCATACATCCCTCAATTGCAATTTTCATTTGTTGGGTAAGCAAGCGGCGCCATGTTGAAGCAGAGGCATCGCGGTAGCGATAGATAGAACCTGATATGATTCAGCTTGCAGTTGATTTTCCTTCTTGCTGGATAGTTTTGTTTTGTCTTCACTTATTGGAGAGGCCATTTTGGAAATGATAGACAGTCGATTTTTTTCGTTTAACAAAAATCAAACACGAAGAGACAAGAGGTGGGGGAAATTTGTGGACTCCTTTTCGGGCGGGATACCGGCATGCGCCCGAAGCAGACAATGCAAGCAATTCAAAATTTAACCGTACACGTGACCAGGCGTATCTTACTGTCGAAACTAGAGGCCGTGGGTATTTTACGAAAAAGAACGGAAAAGAGTAAAAACCAAGTTAAACAATCGTATTTTATATACAACCATTATGGACATAACCCGAAGGAACAGTTCCACCACATCAAATACAAACGAAGTTGCATCGAATATGTAGACAATTATTATTATTATTAGACGCTAAAGAAAGGCGTGACCTCGGCAAATTCTGGACCGCACCAAATTGCTAGCGAGTGATTTTTAGATACTCAATTGAATTTATATGGTTGAGCACCGCAGCAATCGAAAGCTCTCTTAAACTGCTCAAATCCAATACCCCAGGGGCATAGCTACAAGAGGCAATCTACGAAAAAAAAACTAGATCTGGTAGGTCGGGTACGGATTAGATAAAAATCTAGTTCTTAATAGTTTTAGAGCTTTTTTCTGCTTTCTGGTCGCCTGATTACTGGGCTTAATGAAGAATGCAAAATGATTAGATAAAAAAGCCCAATTTGTTTGCCGTTTCAGAAATGAGCTGGTTAAATTAGCAAATAAAATGTTACGTGTGTATAAGTTGTACCAGTTTAGACAGGATATGTCCGTATGCCTAAAATATGTTCAGATTTACAACAAAAGGCTACATTTTTACGAAGAATGGATGGACATCCGACTATTCTATTTCGGGTTGGTTCCTGATTTTATTCCTATTAAACCTGAACCACCCGGCACAGCGATTCAATTTTGTTTTTCTACATAGCAAAAATGTCGTCCTCGCCCGCGTCCTTTTGCTTTTAAGTAAAAAATAATAATAATAATAATAAGGCTATATTTCAATTTTTTGAAAAGTGATTTTTTTTAACAAACTAATAACCGAAAAAGCTAATAAATTGATGGATAAAAATTAAACAAAAAGCTTTGAACGTAAGCTAGCGCCGCTTTTTTTTTGGTATCAAGAACAGCCCCACTCGAAGACTGTAGACTTTATAGGCCGTATTCGATCAAAGTTTCACTCGCCTGCTTCACCGGCCAACAACAGGTCCTATAAGCAGACTTTGCACTTTGGCTAGATTGAGTGGAAAACCAAATGACTGGGGTATGCTAGCAGGAGTTTCTTCGAGAAGAAGTCTTTCGTTACATGAAACACTGCAGCAACATCGCATGCGCATTATCGTTTTACATTACTTTTCTATTCGAGCGTAATAAGCGTCGAGTCATCTGGTAGCCGGTAAGTCGACGATTCGCTCCCATGGGCAAGACTCGCTCGATCTGTGGCCGCAATTTTCTGCTTTAGAAGGTAACAGCAGAAAGAAGTAATTCGTTCACACCGACGCCTCAGCGTATCTGTGCAAGTGTAAATTTATACCGGTTACTTATGACGTACTTATCAGATTTAAGCTGAGTCACCTACATGGCATCGCTTGCTGTCTTCTCCTTTCTCCCTTCAACTAACTTTCCCTCTACCGAGGGATAGGACAAGTGAAATAGATGAACTCTGGTAGAGGACATTCGATAACAGGACGATGAAAGCGGCCGAGGAAAGTATGAACGGGCCTCAGCAATTTGACGTTGCTCAAAGCTCGAAGCGATGTGTTGAGTATCTAGTGCACAAATAATCATGCACGGTTCACTATCCAGTTATCGTCGCTGTTCCTGTAGTAACTGTTTCGCTATTCGACAGTAAATGTTGTCCTCGTACGCTCGATGTTGATCACATCACAACTCTCGTCTCTACTGCAGGACAAGGCGACAAAAGGGGACAGGATCGGGGAAGCATTGACGCGACTGTTTGATCCAAATTGACTTTGCTTCCTGGTAAGGAGCACGCGAGAAAGAAACGGCCAGGTTGTCAAGCGGGCGGGCAGGCAACGAGCGAGGCAGCCTATGCAGCGGCCATGTTCGGGCCGGGGTTTTACTCAGCAGGAAGAAGATGGAGAGAAAAAGTTTGCTCACGCGGGACGCGGGCAAACGAGACTGGACGGGCTGACGCCGTCTGGCTAGAGTTCCGCTTGGACTCGGAGCGCGGCGGCCATGGCAGAAAGAGAGTGCGTGTGGATTTGAAATGCAAATTCGTAGCTTGCTTACGGCGCCGACGGTAAGTCGCCTGAGTCGAATAGTGGGCAGTTGGGTACTGCTATACGGGTCGCTGTCTAGGCAGCAGTAGCAAGGATACTTTGGCGCATGCAAGTAAGAAGAAAAAGGAAGGAAAGACATTTTCAAATAAACCGCCTTCATCTATAACGCAAGTAATTTGGTGGAAAAGGTAAGGCCAAGCAAACCATTGCACACGATTGCGCCATACGATAGTTGCTAGCATGAACGCCTACAAACTTACTTTCTGTACTACGGCGATCAGTATGCTGATTTCAAGTTAGCTGCATATGCGCGTGCATTTTTTACATGTATGCATACGCGAAACACATATGTTATAGACGGATACAAGCTATCAACCGCAATATGTATGCGCATGTGTACGAAATTCATTTATAATAAAGAGTATGTTAATACGCTTCAAATAGAAAATACGTTTAAAAATGTATATGATGCAATTGTGTTGACTTGAGAGAGATTTGAGAGTGGAACCGCTCAAGCGAAAAAATACCTTTATCTTTATTTTAAAGTATCTTTGATGAGTGTTTTTGATGTAGGATCTGATGATAACTCTTCCAATTATCCTACCAAGGAAATTTCGTCTTGTAAAAGGACTACAGACTCGCGGCTAGAGAGAGACTTACAAGACAAGGAATGGAGTCAAGCAGTGATCTCCAACAAATTTTAAAATATTATATTCGTACAATGATTTTCCAATAATGACTGAACACCTCAATGCGTTTTTAGCCATATCAATTTATGAATTAACAGTAATTGTGAAAAAAACGGCGGTTATACAAATAATACTTATCATGCGTTCGATACCAACGAGATCATACTTATCGAATGGAAGATTGGTTCCGAATGGAACAATACTGTGTAAAAGAACGTGGTCCATCGTTCACTCCAAATTACCTCTTAAAACACGGAGGCTTGGTGGAAGTGCTGACAACCGCCTAGACAGCCTTTGCAATTTTGATATATCCCATAATTAATAAGCGAAAGCATATATACTGGTAAAATAAGAAGGCTGCAAAGGCCTGGAAAGGCTAAATATCGTGGCTAGTCAGGATCCTCATTTTGTGTAAATAAAAATGTTATATTAAAAAAAAAAACCTACAACAGAGTCAGAAAAGCGTACGCCAAGGCTAACGGAAGGGCTTCAATATAGTACCACAGCAAGGTCTAAAAATGCCAGAACAAGACTGCGGAAACAGGCCAAGTGAAGCAAAGAAGAGAGTAACATGAGATTATTGAAGAAGTAAAAAATGAAATATATAAAGAGATCGTTGAACTAAGATAGGATATTACTTACGTTAGAGAATGTAAAGGTATTTCCAGTGCACTATCGCGCGCTATCCAAAAAATCCGAGCAACGGAGGCCATTGAGTACGATGCAATGGCAAGGGTGCTTCAGGCCGCAATCCTGGGAACAGTTCAAGGGAACCTCGCCGGCAATAGATTATGTAGACCAGCTTGAGTTAATGATCTGATCCGAGATAGAACTAGAAAGAAACAAACACAGTCTCGGGGAGATGCGACAGGTTGGATTAGCTGGCATCAACTGGGCCTAGCACCCGAGAAGACAGAAACCACACTACTTGCTAATAGATAGAAATGCACTGCTGAAGCCCCACAGACAAATTGGTTAGGTTTTTAGGAATGAGGCCTGACCAGACCCTAACTAGCACCGCAGAGGGGAAGTAAAGTACTAAAAAGGCAATCTTAGCCGCGGAGACACTGAACAGGCCGACGCCGAAAGTCAGAGAGCCAAATGAGAAAGAAGAAAGCCACTTGCTTCAATAGTAGATTCTGTAGGTCTCCGTCTGAACACAGCTGCGGAATAAAAGAAAAATAAGGGTCACTTACGGAAATCACAGCAAACGTTCGACCAGCAGTATGGCGTGCACAACCATCTCGACCCTTGTGATTTCAATCCTGACTAAGACGGTTCCAAGGTAAATTATGATCAAGCTCATCTATGGGATCTGCGAATATCAGCCTTATTCAAAAAAAAAACAAAGAAACATGTGTCTATATCCGCATACGATGCAGCACGCGTTTACTATTTGACTATACATATCCCTTAATAAACGTCAGATCGATTCGTATAATCGCGTACCGTCGTAGAAAACATCAGCATTTAGCTGAGCACTGCATGCCTTCTTGTAGGTAGCGTCCGTCATTTGTGACATATGTTAGCCTAGATCACGAATGTCGATTCTGCTTACTGGAGCCCGTACCCCCTGTCTATTAGACTTACTTGCTTGAGAAAATGCTTTTAAAATCGCTGTCCCCTCCCACGAGCTCGATGCTGAGACCCGACGATCCATCATTGCGTGACTTCAATCAGCTTGTTCGACTGGACTAGCTGTGGGTTAGGTACCGGCTGAAGGAAAAAGAAGCACTGCTCGTGCAACAACATCCAGTTAGTTGCGCGTGCAACGTCGTGCGGAACGAGTCTCAAGGCTCAGCACTTAAACGATTTTAAAGGGGAGCTCGACATGGGGGACCCTATGATTATCCCTCGTCTCTTTCTTAATAGCGCGGGGTACAGGTGCCCAACACGCATCACGGTCACGGAACACGCAGTGCTGCGCACCGTGGAAATATGTCTACCTTCGCAAACAAGCTGAGAATTAGATGTCTGAGATTTAGCAGTAAAATTAAAGACAATACAAATAGGCAAGCGGGTACGAAAACACTTCCTAAGAATATCATTTGAATAGGCAAACTAAAGATAGACAATATATCTCTTGCAAATAGTATCAAATAGTTCGACTGCCTCCCAGGCGCTTAACTTGCATTGACTTTCTCACTTAGTCACTGCGATCTGCGCTATGCGTTCGTATCGTGACAACCCTAAAAACCTCGAACTTGCAGCCTATAGAGGTGGCTTGCTTAACAGTCACCATGATTCGCTGCTGCGGTTCGTAAATCGTAAAGACGGTACTACATAATAAAACAGAGAAGAATCTTTCGTGCATATTTCAAATGAGCGTCAATGCAATCACGAAGATTTAATGTTCACGGACTACTCGATTTTCCAATCGTGTGTACTTCGCTGGAACATATGTTCTTCATGCACTATATTAATATCGATCGTGGTTATGCTGTAATACCAAATTGTGCTTGAGTGTCGTTTTTGATTGGTCTATCAAAAGCAACGATCGAACGGTACACTGGTAGCTCGAACACGTGGCCATCGCTCCCCACGACGTGAGAGCCCATCAAGTGTTACTATCATTAGATGTTTGCACATAGTAGGAAAGTGTACCCCGCAACGCCCCAATCCTTGGCGCTGTAGTTGACCCTGTCGGTCAGCTGTAGCAGCTAGGACTTGACCTGATTTCCAAACGAAGACTAACAGGATAGAAGGACAACACCAGTCAGAGGAATACTAGCTGGTGTTGCCGTCAGCTTTGTTTACGGGGTATTAGACGTTTGTTAGACGAAAAGGTAAACGCTATTTGGATCGGTTCGAATAGATTTTGCTACCGTGGCATCCTTAGGTCGAGGAAACGCAAAACTCATGTAAGAATTGCCGCAGAATGTCAATTTAATAATGTCGAAGTGTACTAGAAAGGAGATTCGCTCCATAGACCGTATAAATAAACCGTTGTGAGTGTGAAGTAATTGCTAAAAAGCACACAATATTTTCAATGCAAACCGCGTTACCCTGAGAGGTCTTCGTTGTTTCATGTTCTACGTATACGTAGTTTCCAAAAAAAGCGAAACTAATCAGCAAACAATACACTAGTCCTTCAATGATCAATTTTTGTGATATTTAACTTTAGCAGATTAGTACCTTTCATTTAGTAACAGGACTTCATGTCAGCTGTTACCTCACGAAAATACTATATGCGATATAATATAGCTAAGTGCTTCCTAGTAATACAGTGTATTTACATAACTATCTGCACAAATATTTTTGTTCAATATTAAATGCGTTTTACGTCAGTTGGACCGATTTCACAACAACGCAGTGGCTTATGGGACCGTATCACTGCCATGTTGAAGTACCCTTCAATAGCGAACTGGCAGCTGAATCATTCGTGCTGTCATTTATCACAACCACCGCCGTTCACCTCTTGGGTCGGTCTGTTCCGTCTCTGTCCATTGTCGTTTATCTCATAGTGTATATTATATCGAATGCGTCTCACGACCAGCTTGCCTCTTTTCGGTCTCCGGCCCCGTGTCTGATTAAATCACCCCGGTCAGTTAAGGCTGCGCGAGCTTAAGGCAACTCGTAGCTTAGTGGCCTTAGAGCATGCTCTGTTACGTCATATATACTTTTGTTTTGAATTTTTATATCTGTGTGTATGTCCGACGTACAAGGTCGTTGTTCTGTCGATTAGTTTATTGTTGGTAAGTTCTGTCGCCGAAATGAAAATGCTCGGCGTCTGGTGACACCTGCGACTGTAAACGAGTGTCTACTTTGCTGAGTCAGTATTTACGTTCAGACGGGTATTACACGGTCGTAGTAGAACGAAACAAATCGTGGGCCGACTGTGATGGACCAGCGGAGAGCAAGCGTCACAAAGGGACAAAGTAAACGGCAATAGATAAAAGCAAAAAAATAATGTGAGCGGCTTCTGTTGCGAAGTTCTAAAACTTTGCAAGCTAACTTTTGCTGACAACAATGGCAACATTTAGATACAATGTAATGTTCTTCATGAAGCTAATGAAGCGTATCGCTCATTCATTCGTTTACCTAAATTTTTGTCGGTTGATGCTCAAGTATGGTACTCTGTAGCACGCTGCTATCATCTTGTCTGAATCACGATGCTCGATTTAGGCTTCGGACTCGAAACATCCGTACGTTACGTAAAAAAAAAATGAATTTGCAATACAGATTTCCTTTTACCGATGTCAACAACGGCGGAAGCCGCTGAATAGATTTCTACGGCACACAGTGAAGAGTCAATATTTCGCAGCAGTATATACGTACAAAAACTGTTTTCGTTTAGATGTGACTTAAGCCGGTGAAATCTAGCGAAGCGGATCTTCTGGCTGAAAAGATCATTCTCGAATGTTACCAGTTACTTTTGAGTAACGCTGTCAACTATAATCTTGCCTGAGTATTAAGTGTCGAAAATTCGCATTCCGCCCTAAAACATGATTATTATTTTTGTGCTGTAAGTTCAAGTTCCAAGTTGTTCTCTTCCAGGACAAGAGCTTTTTAGCAATATGCGACACTTGGTCACCAACAGATGAGCAAGGCAAGATTTGGCGCAAGTCAATTTTAAGTGGATGACAAAAACAGGATCTCGGCAACTGTTTACAACAGGTAAACGCAGATCGATACCACATCAGAGCAGGCCGTTTTCGAGGGGTTTGGACACGTATCTGAACAGTTACGTGAACACGTCTTAAATGTGCATGCATCTTTGTGCATTTTCCTAATTAAATCCCGCATTTTAGTATTATTATTATATAATATGGCATAAGTCGTCTTGCATTGAGGCTCCGAAATACCTATATTTGATTTAAGTCTTACGATGCTCAAATGTGACGTTGTGAACGTGCTACGCTTAGAGAAACGCAGATTATGAAAATATTGTAAAAATTTATCAACGCAACATATATTTATTATAGATAAGTACGTACTATAGTAACTCATAGTGTAATGGACTCACCGACATATAGAAAATACCCTACAGTGAGCCTTTGATTTAATTGAAAGGTCTCATTCGAATGCTCAATGTTTTCGCCGCTGAGGTTTTTATCGGAGGCTAGGTTTCACCAGTCCTATAACTCAGCTCGGATCCTTGTTAAGTGTAGGATGTAATTAGCCTTGCCCAGTTATCTGATCTGATCCCCTGACGTTTATTTGTATCACGCTGCGTCTTGCCATGCGAATAACGGTTTAGGACAGGGCGGATCGGTCAAGCGGTTGATCTGCGCGGCTTCCTCAAACGAAAAAACACTACTGAGAACAAAGATTTCATTTCTTTAGAATCAAAACGACCAGTGTCGATTACCGTCTAGCCTGCAGGCATACACTTTTACAATTCGAGTCAACTTTGCAGAGTGACTTTTCCCCGTGCCACACGACCCAACTTGCCATTCCAGCAACGAATCAAAAATAGCCGCCTCGCGCTACACTGAACGGAAGTCAAGCGATGTCGCCGAAAATCTCGACGATTCCGGGAGGAGTGTTTCTCATTAAATATTTCTCGTTTCGGGCGACTCTTAGACTTCGCATTTGCCAATCCCTAATTATCGATGTGTCCATACGCGCGTCCAAGCGGCTTGGTCCTCTCGGGTTCGCCTGTGTCCTGTCGTTGCTGTCTATTTAGCGCTCACGTATTTCCTCTAGCTAGGGCCGAGCGCCAGATAGGCATTTCGAAATGGTCCTGCACGAATCACAATCTAAGTAAGTACAGCCGAGCTTCGAGAACTGAGTTCCGCTAAGGGTGAAGTAGTGGCGGATTCAGAAATGTTGCGGCAGCTAAGAAACTGACCAGTATCACGAAACGGGCTGAGTCTAAGAACGAGCGAAAACTGTCCAAGCGCGTACGTTCTATCTGATTTCTACATGTAGCTGTAGAAGTTCGCGTCATCATATGCTCCTATGCCCAACCCTCTGTATTTAGGCACGATGGAATCGATTAGAAGCATTTTCGGACGAGAGAAGACGGCAACGTAACATTGCACTCCGGAACAAAACGATTACGACGACTGGGGGTTGAAAATATTGTAATGGGTGCATTTTGCCTCACTTTAGGCAGTGAAAACAGCAGAGGGAGGTGAACACCATCAAAGAGGTATAAAAGATACGAATAATACTGCTTTAGAAAATTGTATTTTGGCATCTTGCTTACTTAACATGCAAAACTAAGATTGATTTAATGTAGGGTGTTTTGTTTTTAATAGTTACTAGCACATTAATAAATCATATGAGCCAGAATGGATGAATCATACGAATTGCGGTTGAAGTTTAAGTAGCGTATTTTTTTTTTTTAATTTTGATTTCTAAGCCACAGGACATCTGCATGTAAGGCAAGTATCTGTCTATAACACCAGTTAGAGGCCGAGCTACTAGGGCATTTAGTTGTCATTTAAATCAATTTGATAATAACGTCTAAGGATCAGTTATTGTATAATATACTTGTATATCTTAAATTGGAAAAAAAGAATAGGAAACAAAAAAAAAACACGTATCTGTATGACGTGTTCTCATACATCGCTATACGTACTCTAGATCCATCGCGACAGTTGCCCTATCGCCTGGCTTGGTATAAGTCTCACGCTTGGAAACATTAAGATGGAGGTCGTCATACGATTTTTGTTATTATTTTTTATAATAAAAACGGTTGTTTTAAAAAATCAGGTGAGTACAATTACGTATGTATCGGTTGTAATTTGCCCCGATATATGGCTTCAACAAGGATATGATAATGAAGCTAGGCAAGCTAAACACAGCTTCGTATCACTTTAGTAACAGGTATCCACACGACTGATCTCAAAAAACAAATGACTTGTACTGTTTAAAAAAAAACCATAAAGTGGTTTGGGCCGGACGATGCAAATCGAAGCATGCAACGATAGTTTGTGAAACGGTCGTTATGGCGGTATATACGCTACCGTCTAAATGTCTGGCTAAGGCGTTTGGTAACTCCAAGGAGACTACACTTACGTTAACTGAAAACCATTCAACTGGGGCTGTCAATAACATTTTGATATGAAGGTATTAAGAATGATATTCAGTTTTGAACATATTATTCGCTCCCGTTTTGCCAATCACTTACAGAACTCGGAGCCCTGCTGAGCATTGTGTGATTACAATAGAATATTATGGTGGACGATATAGGTGAAATATACTAACGCAGATTGTTTCCGGCGCGAAGAAAACCTACCCTACCCTACCCTACCCTACCATCTATCCAATATGATAGCGTATTTCTTGTGTCATTTGAACTACCTTTTGATGAAGAGGTCAACTAGTGCATTTACTCGTGATGGTTTACCCACTCAGCGTCGGTAAGGTAATCCTGTACAGCCTAAGTTTTGTTCCACTGATCATTTGCTGTGTCAGGGAAACGGTCGCCCTGCCACATGCTTTCAATGTAGCCCCGATCATGGATTTTACCCTCGCTGATGGCGTGATACCAATCAAGAAAATCGAGGCAACATCTAGATGATGCCTGCTTCAACCACGTGCAGGCGTTTTAGGCAATTTAGCTCAGTCTCGCTTTGTCCTGTCGCTTTTTTGATTGATTGAATTGACATTAGGCGCGATCGCCAGTAACCAACAGCCTGCCATCTCCGAGCTGCTTTCTTCAGCACGGACTCACCAGGACGCTCTAGGATACCTTAACTGTGATCAAAGAGACTCAACGAACTTGGTGCTGGCAGGAGTCTGGCTCAGGAGGAAACTGGCTCTATCTATGCTTGTAGGGCATTTGCTTGGAACAAGACAGCATATTTTCTATAGGCAGAACTGTGCAGATGGAGGTGGTTATGTACCATTTACAGTCATTGACTGTCCCATCATAGACTACTATGTAATATATGCAGTATAATAGGGTCTATGTTGAGATGCCGGCGCTCGAAAGGGAGAGAGAGAGAGAGTGTGCGAAAAAGCGCGAGATATCAAGTAGTGGATGCAAGGATGGAAATGGGACCATTTCCTACCTATGACCTTTTGTCCATATCCATGATTATATAATTTATACGAATAGATATTTTGTATGAATTGTACAAGTGATGATACTGCATATTGTGCTTTGTTTTTAATGTTGTCTAGCTCATTGCTTAATTTTTCCAAAGTTAAATGTTTCGAAGTTCTATTAAGTTCGCTATAGAATACGGATTATTACGCGATCCTTCGTCAAACAGCAATATACCATTATATGTAAGCAAGTCAGACATTGTAGTTCGATACTTGCAATTCTCTCTGAAATGTGTTCGCGAATTAATATACCTTCACAGTAGTTCGGTAGTCTCACCATAGCTAAATTCTGTGAAGAAATTTATTAGAATTAGCCACATAAGCTGGCTATGATCCTGATCCTGATCCTGATCCTGCTCCTAATTACGTAAACGAAATATCTGCAATTGATACATATTAACGCTCGTTGTCGTGAACAAGCGACCACTGCGCCTATTTATTACGATTCCGCTAAAGCTTTAGCATTACTTTTCTTCTACCGATTTCCCATCATGCCGACAGACCCAAATCAGTATTTCTAAAACACGTATATCCTGTAGTGGTGAAAGTGGCCATATACAAGCGACCAAAAACAGACTTGCTATTTTACACTGGTGACGTTCTCACGGCAATATGTAATAGTACGCCGGGAGCACTATGGAATCTTGGACCCGCGTGTGATGCAAAAACAAGCAATTACGACGGGACGCATTCTCGAACGCTTAAAATCAAATTAATCTAAGCCTTTGATGCATTAGTAATCAATGACCTTCGGGCCTCTCCTTATTGATGGTTCCTCTCTGTATGACATTCGCAGTTTCTCGTGATTTATTTTGTCTTCATTTGCCAAAAATCTTCAACGAAGTCAAGAGACTCTCGCGTTGTGACCCTCCTCATCAAAGGTATTTTCACTTTGATCGGATATTCTGCCATGTTTACTTATTTCCCTTCATGGAGTAAGAGTAAGGTAACGGGCTTGAAGTCGATGACAAGATCAGTTAGGAGTTACCGTAACAGATTCGTATTGTCCTTGTTGTTGTTACCTTAAACTTTCCTTAAACCTTAAACTCTAAACGATAACGTTTAGAAGTGTTCTAAAACACATGCGCATCTAATTTTTTTTGCCTTAATTATACTATAGATATGACTAGTATTCATTACATATCCGTACGTGAAATTCTTTTATCTCTTAGTTTTGTGAGCGAGAACAAACGTTTCATTGCTCTAATGTGTAAGCGTATTCTTGTAGTATGGCTGGTCTATAAGTAATGCAAAATTATTTTTTTTTTTACTCATACAAGTTATGTAGAATTTATGTGTTGTTGGTAAAATTCAAAATAACAATAGCTGAAATTTTACATATAGGTGTAAAGGCTCAACTGGTTTTGCCTAGCCTTGGCCTATGTCTGCTGCAGTATACGCTCTTTTGTTGATCACGATTATATACTACATAAATGTCGTGTTAGTGTACTCTGAACGATTAACAGACATCTACTAGTCTCTGCTGATATACTGCGTATACATTTACGTTGCGTAGCTAATAGCAGTTGTACGACAATAACGTGAAATTGGCTGAAACTTAGTATGTTACCGCGCAGCTACAGACGATATTCTTCAAGTTCAATTATAGTTTTACCTCCGATTATACATTTTACTGATCGGTAGATTTAATCCATTGACGGCGTCAATAACAGGGAAATCGATTGGCGATTTCGTCTACACTTTGAAAAAATACTATATTTTGATTTAAAAGAAAAATAGTATCATAATCATTATAAACTACATTGTAAAAAACGCATAATACTCATTCCCATTGTTTAGTTTACCAGTGCAGTTAACTAACGCGGATCACAACCATCGCTGGTCCGATTAGGTTAACTAGGTACAAACTATTAGAAGCCTATCCTCCTAGCCTTATACTTAGGTTTTCTTTCTAGCGATGGGGTCCATCATTGACTCGAGGCTGTTCGACGTAGGTCGAGAGCAACTGAGTTTATCAGGCATCAGTCAATGGCCGGCTTATCGTGTCGGTCGACATCGAAGTCTGAAGCAACTACAACAAACTTGATTTTTTTTTCATGCAGCACATTATGCTCGCTAAACCCGCGACCTGTAAACTTTCTTGCGGACATCGTCGTTTCAACTTATTGTGCATGTCTCTTCCATTCTCAGCTCTCTTTACGTAAGCAGGTATCTAAGTAATTTCCTCAGGACGTTAGGGCAAGCGTCTGCAACGAACATTAGGATAATGTTAGGAAAAGCAACGAAGGGGACCCTGAAGCACCACGTTTTTTTTTATCATATGCAACTACGTTGAGTCGCCCAAGTGGTGAGGGTCTAAACTCGTTGACCACTTAACAGTCTCAACCAGCGGTAGGCAAGCGGTCTGCACCCTAAAGTCTGAAGTGCGATGAACAGCGAGTGTTAGAGGAAGAAAGATAGCGCCAGCACCGTGGGCTCCACCCGTCATCATAAAGTGATGACACCATAACACAACCCCTTCCGGTTTGCCAACCGGAGTTCCATTAACACGAGACATTATCACATTCACTTCCGGAGGTATCCTTACCTGAGTCCGCTGGACTCGTATTAGAGTCGGTCTCTGCTGTAATCAACAGTATCTTGCGACCTGCTGCTTCTCCTACGCAAACTTCGCCCGAGCTATCCAACAAAAGGTAATGGTAACTTCAATTCGGCCAGCGAAAGTTAACTCCTTTCTAAAGCATACTCATAATCTCAGGAAAGACACAGGGCATAGGCAATCAGCATTTTAGACGCCAGTGGCCAGGCAGTGACGCGATTTCTTACGTCTTCACCCTCAACGATATCCAAATTATGGTCGCCGGCAGCGGCCTCGTCCATTTTCGGTCATGCAATGGAAAGTGCTGGAGAAGGATGGGGATAGTTGTGGGAAGGTAATCCTCAGCGTTCTTCATGACTCCGCAACATCTTAACCTAGTGGTTGACATTATTAAATATCTAGATTGCGATAAACGGTCATAGTGCACAACAGGGACCATACCGAGGACGGCTGTTGCCTAGAATAGCTTGGTCGAATATTACCTCGTCGCAGTAGCCTCGTGTATGTGTATCGTTCATCGCTGATACTAAAGTCCGCAAGACGCATTAACTCCTTTGGGGATGCACGAAGAAATCAGCCATTGTGGGGTGCTTACTAACGTTGGCATCAAATAGGGATTTGCTATTCTGGTCTTGCCGTAACCTCCTTCGAAAAGCAGCAAAAAGGCATCACACTGTACGTAATATGGCACCAAAAGTCAATTATTATTGCACTGTAGTTGGTATATTGCCCGCTCTGTTAGGTGGGCAATTTTATTGAACGCTGAGCCAATATAATACTAATAAGCCGATAAAGAGCTGGAACAGTAAGCCTTAAACAGCCTCACTCTGTTATAATGTGAACTCATATATTACCTCAATATAATGGGGGGTCCGAGTACCCCGAAACATCGAGAACCATCAAATACTAACCAGGAGTAAGCAAGATGCAGACGAAAATCGGGTCTATGTTTTGTTTGTTGTGTAGGGGCAACACGTTTTTGGCTGTCATTATGTCTTACAATTTCTTCTACAGCGTCTCGAAATCTGTTAGAGTTAATAGTTCTGGAAAAAAAAATTATAATTTAAGCGCGTATCGACACCTCAAATCAATGTAGTTTAGGAACAAAAACCGGCCTCAGTCTGCTATCAAACAAATCTTGGCTGATTCTGTAATCCTAAACGTAACGATTGGAACTATCGCGACCATTCACACGCTCGAACGTTAGGTAATCTTGTGATTTTTCTAAATTAGCGAAAGCCTCACCTTTTAACGCCGAACGAAATAGTCAACTACCAGTACCTAATTCCTAGTAGGCGTATTACCACATTATCTCTTCGAGAGGTTTATTAGGAGAAATCGAATTTTCCAGAAACCAAGACGAGGAAAGGGAAACACTTACGTGCGTTTGAAAAATCGTCTGGAACGACAATAAACTTTATTGATTCCAGAATGTAAACATAGACACTACCTCCAAATGATGCACCACCCGTAGAGATGATTTTGCCATTGCAAACAAAATTGCCACAATATCCTACAAAAGCTTCAGCAATTAGCGTCTACCAGAGTACCCGCGAACGCCAAACGTCATATCCTAAAAATAAAACATAAAATAAAGAAAAGCGAATTTTTATGTGGAGCTGAATCAGTTTACACTTCATTGGAATCAGGAGAACATTTGTTGGCGAAGTTAATTTAGTAACTAAGTTTTATTAACTGAGCGCTGAAACATTGTGATACTGGAGGCAATGAAAATGCCACTAAGATTGAATAAGCAATTTAAAATACAATATAATTTTTCACAAACGGTAATTTTTTTCTTGATTTTATGACAAGCTATTTCACAAAAGCCGTCGGAGACCATCAATTTGCATCACGAGCCGCAGTGAATCGTGCTCTCGTGCCTACCCTGGCCTTTATTGTTCCGGTCAGTTAATTTCTGCTTTCGAAAAACCTTTCAAGTTGGAGTATATAACAGGAGCTTTGGCGATTCTATTGAAAAATAAGATTTTCTGTAGTGCCTGCTAATGCCGAGCTTCACGTTTTTATAAACAGTAAACGGCAGCCTGCCATGACGAAGCTAAGTCAACTAAGGGTTAGCGTTCACAATTTCGAACGTCCTGAACACTCAACGTAGCTTACTGTCAATACAGCCGTTTCGAATTTAAACTTTAAATACTCTCAAGTGTTTCTTTCTCCCCCGTCCTTTTTGCTTGTCGTCTCCCCATTTCTATTTTTCTAACACACCCATGTCAGAGGTGGACGTTCGAGTTCCCGCCACCTGCTCTGATCTCTGCCAGTCACCAATGCTGCGTCTTGATAAAGAGATGTGATGCTCCGGGAGCGTCCGGAGCGTTCATCGACGTCTGTGACATAAAACACATAGTCGGTCTCTATCTTTCCCATTGTTCCTAAGAGGAAACAGGAAGCGGTGCCGGAAACACGCGGCCAATGGCGTTTTGAACAATGGTGACGGTACTTATGGATGCTGAAAAGGCCGCCACTATAAACCTACGGAGATGAGACCGAACGGCGTCTTCCGCCGCTGTCGTTGAGTGGAGCTGCGCAAACCCCGCGTAAACGCCGCGGCCGCAAACGAAACTGTGACCCTTCATTTCACAGCCCTGCCCGTTTGTTCAACGATGCCAGAGGAACTGGCTCACAAAACAACGGTCGAAATGACGCTGACTGCGAGAACTGATGAGGCTGAATCAAGAATTAATGTTGAGGGGATTTGCTCCTCCTTTTCGGAGTCGTGAAGGCCTCAGGCGCGCCGTCTAGCGCCTGCCACGAAGACGAACTGCGACAGGAGTGCGCACATAGCGGAAGTGCACATAGAATGCAGTCAATTTTCACTTTGTAGAAATTGCAAGTGATGCTCGCAATCTCAGCTTGTAGCGGCCTCTCTATGCCCCTTAACTCGCGGGCCTTTTTGAATTTTTCGTTCTCCGCTTTGGTGTGGCGATGTATTCAGTTCAGGCCGACATTAGTGCTACGACAGCGAACAACAAAGATGATCATAATAACGTACTTTTTCTCAAAAGAGTAAAAGTGTTAGCAACTCAAACCGTGGGTGGTCTGCTTGTAATTTGCTCAAAAGTAATAAGGGAAAATGCATTGTTTTAATTCGAGATGTAGTAAAATAGTTCGTACCGGTACCCTGTCCCCCGTGAAAGTGCCTGCAGCTTGGTGGTGGCCAGAGGGGGAGAACGACCAGCGTCAACAGGGCCGGACACGACGTGGCCGATTGGACGAAGTAGTAACAGCGCTTTGTGCTTTGGGTTGAATGTCTGCGTAAGCGTTTATATGAAAACCCTATGTAACAACCTTGCTTCGAAACGCTGAGCACTTTGTAATGCTTTCTGTGAAATTCCTTTCGATAGGGACCGAACCAACCAATAGGCTGATGCACTGGATTTTCCAACGAGAGACTACTAAAGTATGGTTGGGAATGATGTACGATAAACACACATAGCGTCAAAATAAGAGCAGACAACATTGAAGATAAGATTGATTGACGTTCTAATGCTTTCGCTACGATTTTCATTGTACATAGCCTTGCTTTTCCTAGCGGCCGGTTAACAGGACAAACATGTCAGGTGGTCTTTGTTTCAAGCTTCATGCATTCAGACATGAATGCACAGAGTCGTACTCAAGCTATTAGTTCTAATATGAAAAAACTTGGTGAAAGACACTTGTAGGAATGAATGATGTAGAATGGAAAAAAAACAAGCAACTTTCTAATTAAAAGAAACTAATTCAGTGCTACTGTACCACTGAATTGTGAAAATACTGATGAAAACGTCTAGCGGCAATTTTCACTCTGGATGGAAATATGCTGTTCACGATGCGACTATGGGTCCGGGGAGGTTTTTAGGAGTCAGCAGGCCTAAAATAGAAAGGACACTATATATCTTGAGATTTATTTATTTTATTAATTAACGCTTTGTGCGATTCTATGTATAAATAGACTCGTATCATCAAAGCACTTGATGACAACACAGCTTTTCGAAGCGGTTCCAACTTGACGGCAACCAAGATGAACATATTGTGTGCTGGGCCATTACCTATATAAACACAGATACCGCGCTATAACACTGCAGCGTCTTCAGTTTCAATTCCAATGTACCCTTTGGAATTGAAGGAAAGGAACTTTTACCTGCCAATTTACATTAGATTTTCTTGTTACAACCATAGCATCATAGAGATACGCCAACCTTATAATCGATAGCTGAGCAAATAGTTCTTGTGGGTTGTCGATGTCGTCCATTGTCATCTTTCATCAACCCATTACGTCCAGCGTGATGTCATCGCTTCGGTTATGTTCCTCTGGCCCTACCTTTTTGTAGGGCAATTGAGGAAGGTACCCGATAAAATCATATGGCAATGTACGCTCACCCCCTTCTCTAACATTCATAGACGCGCAAACACATATGTCAGAGTTGTCCTGCTTTTGACGGGTCTGCCAAGCCGGCGGTAGCGGCATAGGCCAAACTACGTTCACGGCCAGCCGTTCCGTCCCCGAGGGAATCGCAGGGTCATCGAGGAAGCGGTTTCTTTGTGAGAAGAGGAGCCGAGAACCAAAACTGGATTCTAGTCGTCAGCTCAGAAAAGACGTGCGGAAGGTGTCAACAGAAAATGAGAAATCGCGAGGAGAGCTTATTTCCTAGGGTCGACTCTTATACACCTATATTCTTATATGAAACGGTTGTTCTAAAATGTTTGTCTTGGAGATGGTAGGGTACGACGATCGAAACGAAAATCCAGGAATTACAGCTGGATGGATTTTGTAAAGGTTCCTATCTATCAAGGATAGCTTTACAAAGGACGCCTGTTGTTAGGTGTGCCACATAAGTAGCACGGGTCGATGTTATTGAATAACTTGGTAGTAAATATTCAACCACGGTAGCTCGACTATGATGTTCGGAAAGGGCACACGTTGGAGCTTGGGAACGTTACGTGACCTCTAAAGTCAATACTACCCAAAACCCAATGCAATCATCTCACAAGGTTGGGCTCGCATTATCCACCTGCTGGAACATCTGCTTGTGTTATGCAATGCGTGATTTCTATTTGCGCAAAGTAAAACAAAAACCTCGTAGAAAACTGTCTTCTGAGTGTAACTAATATGTCTTGTATACATGACTACCCCATTACGTACGACGTCCTCTATTGTTGATCATGGAAAAACTTCTTTTCATCAGAGTCAGGGGGCTGGTCGCTTTCTCAGATATATCACGCTAAAAATTACCTCTTCGTCATTTTTTTTGCTCTCGTTTAACACGTCGAGAAATTCCGTTTCGCTGCTCGCTGAACCAAAAGAGTTTTTTTTAGCCGTTATGACTGGCTATATGCAGCGCCTGCAGCTTGTAAAACATTAAAAGGACATGACACTTCCGGCGCCGCTTTCGCTGTACAGCGCTCAGGCTCACTCGGCGTGTGAGTATTGCACCCACTGGACGTACAAGTAGAAAGCCGAACAAAATCGATAAAAGTTGTTAGATGAGAAAAACGTAGTTGCCAGTACAGAAATCGTCCTTATTGCCCTGCCAGCCTTACTTGTAACTAGGTAGCCTGCTTCCGTCCAGAACTGAACAGACGGGCGATTCGGGCCTTAGTAGGGGCTAATGAATAAAATTCGAGCGCAACGCATCGAATGGTCATGACAGTTTTTTCTAGCCCGAGTGGCTTCGGTTTCCGGTCGAATGCAGTCTGAACGACGTCTCTGTTACCGGTGCTGTTGCCTAGAGTTTCTGCGCTCTTTGGGACGCCGTCAAAAGACTGCGGTGCTGCGATTAAATAACTACACCGTAAGAACGCAACACGATATGGGAAGAAAAACAAGACGAGTTTGAGAGAGTTTAAGCGGCGTGGGACCGCAAGACGCTCTCGTTAACTCTTACTGGCTGGCGACTTCAGAAGCGCATCCTTCAAACACGATCTGCGACGAGCATCCGATTATGGAGAAAAGATGCGGCGTTGAGGGCAATCAACTAGAAAACCCTGTACAATAGTGAAGAACAGAAAGAGACTGCTTAAGTGCAATGTACCGATCGGCAGCAAGCCTAAACATATGAAAGCAAGGCATGCAGCAATACAGACTGATAAAGGATAGGTCTGCTCGGACTAAGTGGGGTAATTGTGCTGGAGCAACTAGTCCATGGTAAACGTGGCACCAAGTGTACATTTCATCTGGTAGGTTACCACAGGGTATAACGATCATGTACAGATAACTGAAGGTGTATATTATATATAGAGGCAGAATATACAAGTAACCTTTATTATAGGATTTAAATTGCTTTCTCGTATACCTACTTATAAGCACATAGCGCGTTCTGCAGACTAGTCGACCTTGTGACTGTGCAGGCCAAGTTGACCCTTATTATTTTAAGTTAAAATATTCGTGTCCTGGCACACGTTGCCATATGAGGTAGTGTTTCATCGTCAAGCAAAGTAATCTCGTCTACGTTACAGAGGGCTCTAAGATGCTTAGATGAATACGGTGGGTTCAGGCGTGGGTATCTTCGAGAAGAAGCTTGCGATGTGCCAACAATGGTAAACGACGATATTTCGTCAAAACAGACAGGGTTAACCGTCGCTGGTAAACATGCATTAACGGTCCGGGACAATGATTAAATACGTCGCGTAGATGTTATTGATAGTCATTTGCAGGGAGTGAGTATGGACACGTTCAGTAAATTATTAGTAGAAAATGGTTAGGTGAATGAATATCCGCTAAGCTGTCCCCATGGTAACTTAATCGATAATGTATTTGCTTGCTAGTCTTAGAGACACGTTGTGATCCAGGTTCAAACCCGGGAAAAGAAGACACGACTTCGTTTCATGCTGGAATCCAACTGTTTGATGAAATGCCCAACAGCGATATCGGAGGTAAAACTCGAACTATAGAGATTAAATGGTATATATGCAACGAACTATTATTATATGTATATTATGAAGAAACTTCGTCTTCGCCCATGCGACCACATTTTTCTACCTACATATATATCATGTCTATATTTATATATAAAATAAAACCATTTCAATGTCGACCTTCATATAGAGGAAATTTGGTTAGCTGAAAGCTTGTTTGCCAGACTCACAGCCGCAGGAACGACCACAGATCGTAACTCATAGATACAGAAAGAGTCAAGAAGAGCTTTACATGTATAGATGATGTGTGCTCTCATAATGAAACATTTGTTGTACACTATTCTATCTCTAATACGTTTCTTACAATAATCGCAGCCCGATTGGTTAGACTGGTTACAGATGTGATCATCATCTTCATAAAGACAATCTAAATACTTCAAAACGAGTGTGCAAGAATACTTTATAGTATATATAACCTGGGAGGGATATGACGCCTTGCCAAAACAAATGACACTGAAGGCGTTGCTGGATTCTATATCTTCATATATATGTTTATTAGCAATAAAATTAGCTGGGAACTTTCGAATTGGAATAACTTACGCGCTCAAAGGTCTCTTCGATGTTTAAACAAATAATCTATACGGTTTATGACGAATCCTGGAAATAATCATACAATGTAAATACTACGCTTACACAGAGCGCAACAAAATTACTCCTTGCTAAATCCACCTTATGCTATTTTATTGCAACCGTATTTCAATTCCCAGGTATTTGAACCATACGGAAAGAGCACGCAGATCTTTACTCAGCGTCACGCTTAATTACATCAACCTGACACGCGGGTAGATTCAAACCGTGGCAGAAACATCAACGACTAGCTTAAAAATCTATGAATAATTATATCTACTATTTGACACAATTTCCGTAGATGAAACTCTGTAAGACTGTACTGACAGTCCCACGTCATCATATGCCTGTACATACCTAAACCTTCAGCTCCATCGCCGATAAAAACACAAAAAAAGTTAGGCTTGCATACCCCTTCCTGCTCTATAACGCCATAGATATTAGACAGAAGCCATAGCAATTAGAAAATTTAAGCTATTTTCTGCCTGACGAAATATATGAATGTGCGTATAGAAGTATTCCCTCCAGACCTGACCGGTGATATGGTTGTTTTTATACGTTCGTCAGCGGCGGCGGCGGCAACAGCAGCGGTCCCTGCAAACCGTGAGCTCGAATGACATTCCCGACCGATGCGAGCTTCTACTTTAGTACGAGAGCGACATAGGAAACTGGCGGAGGCCAGGTTGGATGTCCTGGTCAGGATGAATGCGCACATGGTGTTCTATGTCCTGTCTTTGCTTTGACAGCTCAACGGTCCGGTAAAACTCGTGCCCGATGTCCAGCAGTGCGTGCGCCCAGACTGCTCCCTGCGGGAATCTCTTCATTTTATCAAGAGTTTGGCCTTGTCGTCGCCACCATGGTCGCGCTGCCGACATGAGGGAATGGTTGATGCGGGAGTAAAAGCACAAGCTACCAACGAGAGCAAGCCACTCGTTACAGCCATATACACAGAAGTGCATGTATTTTGCACACAATTGTCACTGTTGGCTGGAGGGCCTTTCAAGCGCTCAACTGTCGCAGTTAGGCGAGAGGCAGCACAAAACAACGGCTGACGAGGAGGATTTTATATAAGAGGAACGACCTGAGGGACTGGACGACAAGCACTCTTGTTGAAGAAGAAAGAGAAGCGTGTATAGGAATTGTAGTATCCATGCAGAAGAACGGAACACTTTGGAGCCGACTGGATAGCCAGCTAAATTGGGAACTGGAGAATGGGCTTGGGTGAACTGTTCTGAGGCTATGCAGCTTTACCTAGAGGGATTCGGTTCCAGCAAGTGGTTTGGGCCGAATAGGTGGCCGACGTGAGCACGAAACGAATATCCTATATACGACAACTTGGCCCGCAAGGCAATTTCGACGTTGCCTGTTACTCGGTCCTTATCTTATTCTTTCTCATTTTTTCTAGAAGGCAAGGTTTTTCAAGCAAAGGCAAGCAGAAAGAGCTGTATGTACACATCATACGCATAACGATAATCATAGCGCCATGTATCACTCGGGAATATCCAAGACTATGTTGAATGACATGTTGAAAGGCAGAGATACGTTCCGGATACAAAGTCGCTTCCTCGGCTGGTCGGTTGGTAGCAGAAAGCTGAATTCCTCTCTGCTGCGTTCTGTTGGTCGAGCGGTCCGACTTAAAAGCACGGATTGTTGTAATTAAGAATTTGGCTGCAGCGGCTCGTACCGCTTATGCTCCGATCGCTGGTTACTGCCTAGTAATTAGTCGTTCACGGTTCTCTACCCGCTGGCCTGCCCACAAAGATATGTACATATGTATGCATGGAAAGTGTAAGCCATAATCTTGGTTTAGTAATTCACTTTTTCTACATGGACAAAGGACGAAAGAAAAAGCTCCAGGCCAGTTTACGGGGCCTTTTTTTCGCAAACCGATATTTAGCAAGGATACTGGCAAACATGAACAGGTCCGCCTTCTTTGTGTGCAAGCAAGCGGCCAATGGGGAAAAAACCAGAGCTAACGGCACCATGCGGAGAGCCAATTAACCTCTCGCATGGTCACGGAAAACATTCATTCTTAGTTTTCAATGATTATAAAACATAGGTACGGTGCCTCCATGTAAGCTTGCAGAGAAGCGCAGATGTCAGGAAGAAGAGATTTGACAATAAAAAAAATAGTATGGTCCTCTTGACAGTGGAATGTATGGCTGACTGGAAAGGTAAAATTTAGAGTGATTCTAATTACAAGCGCATGGTTGTTATCCCTTGTGCATTTATACTACAGACATGTTAAGTACCAGTTTCGGTGGGACTACCTTGTCGCCAGCCAGTATCGAGGCAGCGAATACGCTTTTTTATATACATTATCTATAAGTGGCCAGGGGTACTCCTAAAATCACAAAATTTAACAATTTAGACTACAAGCTAGCTTTTGAATTTATTATTTAAGTTGCTTGGCTGGCTAACAACTTTTGTCCGCATCACCATCCCTCCCTGCGAGCTACTTCGTCTGTGTTGTAATCTTTTTTCTAAGAAACCATGGGTCGGGCGCTCCCGTGTCATACATGTATTCGGGCACAGAACCTTTCGAACAAGAAAATGTCCGTCCGAATGCTTTCAATTTTAGATAAAGAATGTATTTACATTAGTACAGCCTTTGTTGAGGCTTTACCACGTCTAATGATAAACGCATATTAAGTAATGAATATATATATATATATATATATATTTCGTAAACATTATTTTAAACTATATCGTTAACGTATTCAGCAAACGTGTACTACTAATAGGTCAAGCTGGATAACTTGCGGCCAGTGAATGGACCGAACCTGCCTTTCAAGGGCTCTTGAAAAATTCGGAAAAACAAGGCACGTACCTTTCCTTCGATATAACTACCCATAAGGACATGTGGTCGTTCGCAGAGAATTTTCCCAATCGGACGCATTGCGGATGACCGAATACCGATAAGAACTCCTTGACTTCGCTCATTCGACATCTTCTATCGAGTCGGCCCCGCATCCGTCCCTCATATACAACAACTAGAAATGTTCGAATCACAATTGACAAATCGCAACCGCTTCGGTGGATGAGAAGGGATAGGCCTATCGTCATGTACGTACGGCGTTGTGATTAGTAAGAAGCACTAGGTACGAGAAGAAGACACGAAGCCACATAGAGATCTGTGTGTATTTGAAAAATACTGTCAGCAATCAGCTTACTTTGCTTGTTATCCTGAAGTCTTTGAAAACAACCCATGCAAACCTAGATTATACGTATAGCTTATTTTGTTTCTAAAAAACATACTCTGTAGAGACATTTGACTTATTAGATTGGAAAGGAAAAAAAGTTTATGTGCCTTAAATTGTTTACCTCTTTTTGCTTGTTGCTCATTTTTGATATACCATTTGAGAGTGTGCTTCCTGTTCTATGTAACGGTATTGTATTATTGGTACAATTTGGGCTCGAAAGAACTCTCTAAAGATAGATGTTCCAGGTAGTGTTTTTTTTTGTCGAGGTTCTTTGTACTCAGCGTTTCATCGAGGCCAATACGCTGTCAAAACAATCTAGAAAATTCGCTTTATATACAGCAATGATGTTGTTGCTAAAAGGACTGCTCAGAAATAGTTAACCAAGTTTGAAACCTGTTTCCCAGACCTAGCGGTTATCCACGTTTTGGCCGACCACTTGAATTTGGTAAATTCAAGTGGCCAAAATATGAGAGCACATCTAAAGGAAGGACGCCAACACCAAAAATTGGTTGAAAAGCAGCCACACGACCTTCTATAATTATCTTAAGTTTTTCGGGTATGCACAGGAATTTGTAGCTTGGGTACGTCAAAAATTCTCCGAATTGACAAGGAGTTACGGCTTAATGCAGCATGTTCCCCAATATCGGGTATCACGCGGCCGCAATAATCAATTTGGCCAGGAATATCGTTGGCTATAGAAAAAAGATCTTCATCCAGAACCTTCGTCCAGCAGTTATTCTTTTAACCGAACAATTGATTTTTGTTTAATCTGTCTGGCAACGTTGTATGAAGTGAACCAGGCTATTCAAGAGATAAAACCCGATAAATAAGGTCAAATAATCCTGCTCCATTGCAGCACGGCAAACGCTTAAAGCTGCCCTCCTGGACTTCAAATGGCAAGTTTTATTACACTGCCCATATTCTCTAAATCTTGTGTCAGTTAATTATGTTTTTTTCCGTTCACTGGGCGACTAACTCTGAATAACCCTTCTTTCTACACGGATTAACGCAGGTAAAAAGTTTCTGACTGGTCGACATACATCGTTTGACAGCGAAATAAACAAATGACGAGAAATACATAACTTGTCACAGGCATAAAAATGTAACGTAACGTTTTCTGTTCTGTAAACCGGCATGAAAACTTTTATTCTAATTTAGTGTTTCAGGTTTTCGAATCTGGATAATGAGTAAATGTAGAAGTTTATTGAACCCAAGCCCAAAATTCTTTCCGTTACATAATCCTGACCGTATAGTATTTTGGATTTTTATTTCAAGACAACTATATTCTTGTATCAGTTAAATTCTAGAATTACTAGAATCTTTTAGCAAATGAATTTGGTATGACACATAATGTTTCTAACTGCACGATCGAGATTCCGTAATCCTTTGTTGATCTCATCTGCTTTTTTTCTACACATATCCACTTCTATTTATTTCGTATAGAACATGCGCACATCAGTTTATAAACACGGTAGCAACACCAGCCTCCTCGATTGCTGCAGCGTTGGAGGTACTATTATAACTCGGTACCCTTCAGTGTCCTAATTATCGAGGGCTGGGACGCACGCTTAACATGCCTCTCCTCCATTCTCACGGTATCCGTATTTTTTGTCTGTAGCGGCTACACCAACAGCAAACAGATGGCGCCACCACTACGGCGACCTCAAGATTGTATCTCAATCGAAAATTCGTTTTTCTGCTACCACTGCTACCAAGCTCCTTGTAGCCATCCAGTGTAATAACCAGCGACCAAGAGACGGAGACAGGAAGGCACCAATGTTACCCTTTTGCATAGGCACTAAAATCCGCTTTTTTTCCTGAGAAGTTGCGAAAATACTGTCTCTCTCCCTCTAACTTTTTCTTGCACAGAATCTCCATCGTTTCCTACTCTCTCTGTCTGGGCGAAATGGTCGATACATGGAGGGAAGATCCTGGGGTATGGAAGTGTTCCCTTCGGAGAAGGAACCCTGTCCCAGGAGTCCCGTTCGTTCATATATCACCACACTGTTTACAAGGACATTCATTAAGTCGTTCACTCATCACTGCACAACTAACACTACTTTTATCAAACCCACATGCGAGTACGTAGAAACCAGCATCTCTAAGCAGACGATCCGGTATGCTAAAACTAAAAGCTCAATACTCTCCACTGCTGCAGTATTGCG
Source organism: Varroa jacobsoni (assembly GCF_002532875.2). NCBI lineage: Eukaryota > Metazoa > Arthropoda > Arachnida > Mesostigmata > Varroidae > Varroa > Varroa jacobsoni. The sequence goes on from NW_019214572.1 coordinate 28,265, forward strand.
TTCCTACTGATCTGCCTAGTAGCCTCTTTTCTACCAGATCAGTAGCCTGTAGGCTACTGATCTGGTAGAAAAGGGCCCAGCGTGTAACCATGAAACGCATTCTAAGCGAGTTTTCTTCAGGATTTACTTGAACGAGCGAACAGATCCATTTTTACGAGAGATTGCGTTCAAACTATACGCGAGAGGGGTGCATGACGAGTCAGGCACTCAGTCGAGTACGAGTTACCTGTTTGTAGGGACCGATGGTTTCCTGGATGGTAGACACGTTTCTTGGATGTGTTGATATTTGTCATTGAAAAATCGTAGGTAACGGATATTAGGAAATCGAGCTTTGAGCGCTTGCGCAGCTCGTGGTGAAACATTTAGGCCGTATACTGATAATACGGTTAGCAGGACATTGCCTAAATTTAGACTAAAGTTGCTATGGTGTTAAAATAGCGGTACCATTCATAAAAACTGGAATGTTTATGCCACTTGCCTTGCTAATTTGCCAACGCTGAAGTAATTCCCAAAAATAGATTGAATACGTATTTTTTAATATTCTAGTAAGACTGAATGGCGCCCAACTCTTCCAAATAAAAAGATCAGTAATTCTAGATCCCAACTGCACCACTTGCCACAAAACGTCTCTCTAATTTTATTAAGCAAGGAATAATAGAGGGTACTCTTTTTTATCGATGATTTCGGATAGCTCAGTTCTTCATGATAGTAAAGCGAGGTAAAGGCTTTTGTCATTGTCAGCCTTACTCAAAATAGCTAACGTCAGCGATTCTTTAATCGATATCAAACCACCCTCAGTGTAGCGGTGAAAACATACTTTTTACAAGTATAGCTATACGCAGAGATCCATCAGTTCATATTCCAGAAATATTTCTTTCTGTCTTTTACAATCGATATATTAGCTCAAATTTACCTACTCATCACCATTATTGGGACGGCATATCTGTTTGCTAAAACCATACAGACGCTATACCTCGGTGTTCTCGTGATGAATCGATGACGGACCAGCGACGCTCCAAGCGGTCTCCTTTGACGCACGTTACCATTCTGGATCTGATATTTCAGCTGGATTTGACAACTTTTTGTTTCGAGAAACGTTTCCTGCTTAGTTCAAAAGCCGCTACCCTATTTACTTGCAAATATCTCCCTTCTCAATACTAGTCAATTATTTTACTCGCTTTTAAGCACATTCGTTGCTTCGATGCCGCTTTCACCCGCTTTCTGCCCTACGTATTACGCATTGTATTACGTGTACGCAATATTTTAGACACTTGAGTACTTATATATGTGTATTGTGGTGCCATACCTACTATCTGTGGGTGACACTGTTCCTTCTGTATAAGTTGTCTGTGCCATTTTCCATCCACTGGCCCTTACCATCTTGCGTCATGGCTATTCCCGCTGCCAGTAGCTGAGTTGCAGCTATCAGAAGTCCCAACCTTCAACCAGCTGCGAAAGCACGGATAGTATGGATAAATGTCTCCACACCTGTTCACTTTGCCCATTATCCTTCCAATCAGGTTCTTCTTGACGTTTTCGTTTTTCTTTTCTTCCAGCTTGTTTTTTTTACTGGGTGTTGAACACTGGCCCCAGTAAGCCGGCGCTTAACACGACGATAGAGTGTAAAAGCAGAGGCCGATGACGAGAAGACAAATCAAATTTGGACTTGAGGAGTTCCTGGCTGAGCGCTCTTTTGCATGAGGCGCCTACTGCTACCGGCAAAATCGCTTCCGCACCAGTATGTTCTTTTAGGCTCGTACAGCCAGCGAATGGCAGCGTAAAAGAAGTTGCAAACTTGATTAGCAGCTGAAGGAGAACAGCCTCTGCAAGTCTACAGCGTCTGTTCCGGCTCGTACTGTTGCTGCCGTTCGCTCATTGGCCTCTCTGTGCATGGGCTGTATCAACGTGCATAGGCTATGATGTAGCAAAGGAGAATGCCAGAGGAAACGAGCGCAACAGCAGGGTCCCTATCGAGGCCTTCGGAGCAGTTGAAGTCTTCGACGCACGGGTGAAGCACTGGCAAAGTCTCGATTCCGGCGTACCGCTCAAGGCAGCTATGGCAGTCTATACAACCGAGCTAAAGTAGATTCAAGAGCACATGCGAAGAGAAGTTCTTGTTACACATAGGCAAGACATAAAAAAATAGGCTCCAACAAAAAGAAGACGTTTCGCCGCGGTCCCATTCGGCTCTATACTAGTGCGCGCTCGCGCCTAACCACTTAGAAGCAACGGTGGCGGCAGGAGCAGCGGACAGCCAGAGACCAACAAAGAGAAGAGGCTTTTTTTTCCAGTAGATAGTGCGAACTCAACCTGGCGGCGAAGAGATGAACGAGAGAAAATTAGGCGAGACGAGAAGGAGGTTCCTGCTAGAACCCCCTTCTCGCCCCGCAGTGGGCACTGGGATAGCAGTGGGGCACTGAAACACAAACAAGAAACGATGAGAAAAGTTAGTGATAGCGAGAGAGTTGGTAAGCGCTCCGAATGGGGGCCAAGGAGATGAAGGCGTGAAGGAGGCGGAAATTTAAAAAGTGCGCGCGAACGGGAAGACGAGCTACGATCAGACGAGGGGCGGACCCGAAAATTTAAATTTTGAATTTGCTAGACACGGCGATGAAATCGTCGGCGAGTCGGTTTGGCTACGTTACTGCTTGCGGTACTGCTATTGCTCCTGGATGAAGCGAGGTGCGTGGGCGTGACTAGCTTTCCTCCACATCTTAAGCGAAGGAGTGTGAGCAAGAAAGCCCTTTGAAAAGACTGCAGTGAGTAAAGGTGGGGAAGTATAGTGAGCCTGAAAAGGAAAGTAAGCGGCAGAAAAGGACCAAGAAGAAAAAAGGGCGAACAGGGAAGAAAGCATTTTGGTCTAGCAGCATAGACAATGCGGAAATCGTGCAATTTATTACAGGCGAGAAGTTGACAAATACTTAAGCCGAATAAGAAAGAGAGCAATGGAAAGGATATTGTGGGTAAGTAAGTTTGTGTATTTTCGCGCATGACAGTAATTTGAATTAACCGCCATTGATGTTGGCGGCAGGTTGAACTCGCGTAAGTGTTGTGCAGGCTTCTAGGCAAAGAAGGCTTAGAAACTCTGCGTCGGTTAATCGACAAACGATTGACGATCGTGAATATTAGGTGAGACGTGAACGGATGTCGAAGGGAGAAATGCAATTCAATCGTATAGTTGTTTATGTAAATAGGCCATCTTAAGGTCAATACGTCTTGCTATTAAGGTGGAACGGGCCGTTCGATATCCGCTGATTGTAGGAAACCTAGATTTTGCAAACTCATTCGTTACTCGACTGGTTTCCGGTTAAATATTCGTGCCATTTAAAAACTGTGAGATTAAGAGCGACCTGCTTGTATAGTAACATAAAAGTGGTTTTATTGTCTGTAATAATCAGCGCGATACATCTATATAAACGCTTGTAAGAATTAGGACAGGGTTGCTGTCCTTTAACTAACGAATATATGCTTCCATCCTCTGTTGTACCCTATTATGATTGATATGAAAACCTCCGATGTTTAGTAGATCATAGAAGGTGGACAAACGCGATTTGTCCCCATATGGTATCGAGCTCCACCTATAACCTTTTCCGGTGTCTTTGTCTGTGGTACGCCTAAGGATATCAATGTTACCACTCATTTCATGTACATAGTTGCTGTGGACACATCCTTTGTCTAACTACATGCCTTAGTACTCGTCTCCAACACGCGCCCACTGACGCGTAGTATGCATCCATCTACTTGTATATTACTGTGCTAGCCTCAGCCGATATTAATACAGTGCGGTTGCATTTCTGTTATCCGCTTTTTTCTGCGTGCTGAAGAGAGGACAGTCCCTCCAATAGCACACCTATCATCCTGTTTCTTTTTATTGCCTGTCACTGCTGTTACTTCGTCGTCGTAATTGTATGCGGAGTGTTTTCATTGCCTTTCCTCTTTCTCATACAATGAGTCTCTTGAAATAGTCCATTCTCTTGGGAAATCCGCCAGGAGCACACAATCGGCTTTCTGCTTCCAGAGAAGTAGTGCGCTGAGTAGTAATACCGATTGACCAGGCCAAGCCATCGGTCTAATTGCTGCTCTAATCCACTTCCATGGCTCTTCCGCCTCCCCCGCAACCCCCTTAACAAGAGAATATAAGCGGTAGTGATATTAGTGGCGGTAATGCCAAGAGCAGACTTTTGACGGCGGACGAACAACGAGAAAAGATTTGCTTCTTTGCGGTATTCGATGGCTGCAAGGTTTAGGTTTCTTTTATGGATTAATTAATCGGCCACTTAGCTGAAATCAAATGATCGGTTCCTGTTAAATGCTAAGTCTTTCTCTCGTCTTTCCTCAAATTGATACTATTTGAAAAGACCTCGCAGTTGATATTGCTTATAGTTGTAGAACATTATTTGATATTGAATATAAGACAGTATTATTGGATATATATATATATATTATTTACACACGAACTTTATATATATATAAAGTTCGTGTGTAAATAATACGTATGTGTGTATTCTGTATCGTTCATAAGCCTGTCTTAATTTCATTGCGCTCGTTATTTCATCAATGGACTTATAGCTTGAGCTCAGGCGCCGAAGAGGGTCGATGTTTCTGAATAGACGCATTTTCCATACCTGCTCTGCTGGCACTTTTGAAAGAGGTCGGCCGACAGGCACTTCGTAAATTGACCGAATATCGTATATCTATGCGGTCATCATGTGACAATCGTGAAATATTTGAAATCCATAAAATTTTGTGAGAAGGCTAGAATTAAAGGCCTGCGTTTCCCATAAGCTGAACGAAGAACATGATGAAACACATTCGTGCTTTCAAAATCTTTCCCAGACTCATTTTTTATACGCAGCCATAACAACAGATTTTTTTTACACAGAACTGTTACGGCTGATGAGAAGTAATGACAATATGAAGTACAGGAAGGAATGCATAGCTTTGAAAGGCACGTTTTAGCACGATCCTAAGCCAGATCTCTGTTCTAGATAAACCCCGATCTACATTTGATGCGACTGAAAAGATCTTGTATCCTGACAAGTGTTCGAAACGACCAAAACGTTTAACGAGCATCTGCATCCGCATGCCCAGTTTATGTGTTAAATAGGCTGGACCATTTACCTCGGAGAAAGTTATAGTAAATACGCGCCACCATATTCATTTGACGCCGATGAATTGCCACCGCTGGCGAACTAAATTAGTAAATGTACATTTGATAATGAAGAGAATCTCAAACATTGCCTGCACATCAAAGTTTCTGCCGCGACGTACCAAAGGAACAAGGCGGGTACAAAGTCGTAGAGAGTGACAGAAAATATTTGAGAAGTTAACCCGTTGCAAGGGTCCTACCAGAATTCGTGTTGAAGCCCGTTTCCTCAAAAAAGTACTGGGGGCTTACACATGGGACTTAAATATGTCTTGCGTATCCTCTAGTCGACTTGAACTTGCCATCCGAGGATCTATTTCGTCGCTTTGAGTTTTCAAACTGGGGGCAAAAATTCTCAAAGGTTCATGGGGATTTCTTTGTTTCGGGTGCGGCAAGGAACAACGAGTAGATAGGGACGATACTTGCCATATATGGGTTCCATCATAGATTTCGCAGAAAACCAGGTTTCTACGAGCCTGGCGATACATCTAGCTGCTTCAGATGCGGAAAAATTGTGATAAGATCACGCCGCTCGTTGTCCCCTTTATATTATTGTTAGAACGTCGGGCAAATCTTTCGGATTAGATTTCTAAGCTCAACAAAACTCATACAGCCCGTATGACAGAAAATGTTCCTAATCCTATAAATTATTCGTGATGTTGGAATATTATGTTGTTGACCTGTATTTATACAATCATGGGCCACTACCTACTAAAGCTGAGTAAATGAAATTTGGCTTTTTCCGTTAGATATGACGCCCGCTATTTCTTTTACACTGTTCTAAAGGTTTAAGTATGTTTCTTAAATGGCTGCTTAAAATACAGTTCTTTGTTTCTGCGGAGGTGAAAGTTCATGTTTGTGTTTGATGCGTAAACACCTATGAAAAATTCCCACCGTAGGGCCGCTGAGGCCAAAGACGGTTCTACAAATGTAGTAAAACTAGGTCATAAAGGACAAAGCACGGCAAATTGCAAACTATTTTGCACTCTCATTATTTGAAAGCGATATGTGCTCATTTTGATTCATGGCATACAGAACATATAATACATTAGAGTTTTACATTCTGTGGACTCTGAAAAGGCTACATTTCCGATAGAGTGTTCAACTCCATTTGGGTCGCTGTACTTGGGTCGTGTTGTTTAGGGCGCTGTAAACTGGGTAGAATTCAAATATGCCGAAAGTGCGGTAAAACCGTAGTTGAATAGAATGTTGGATCCATTTGTTGGTTAGAGAAACTCAAATAGGAGATAATTCTGCGTAGGCAAGCTTCTACAAGTGGCATATATATGTATATATATATATATATACATATTTTGCCACTTGTTTGATATAAAGCATACAACAAAACTCATATATAAAACTATACAGAAATGCTAGATTTTTTTACAATGTGTACTCTAAAAGGTATTATTTTCGAATGCTCCTACAGGGATGCTCATGACAGGTTCGGGTCATACCATAAACTTCTGCGACCCACTGTTGTAGCCCTGGCTACTTGTACTCAACATACACTCACTATTGAAAACCAACGCTAATGCTTATTTTCCTACATAAGAAGCTGTGTAATAGTGCACTGTACTCCTACAATCTTAAATTATCTGCTGATAACTCAAGGACATCAATTCCCGACATTGTCTACCATTCAGTTGAACAACAAAATTTGCTTTTATTATTTTACGAAACAGTATATGATGAAATATATGATAATAATAATAATAATAATAATAATAATAATAATAATAATAAATAAATATAAAGACATAAATAAGTAATAAAATAACATTTTTGCACCTACGGATTCATAATCAATGTAGCAGACTGAATATAGCCCATCTAGCCTAAACAGCACTTTTAAGAAACGGATAGTGTTTTCCATCATTTCGGATCCTAGCGCTTTACTGGTTAAACGTAAGTTTCGCGAATGATGGAAAACTTACTTTACTTTGTGATTGGTTCGATACTCGGTGATCGATGTTCTCTGTTGTATTTTTGCTGATTAGCGAACCACGCTGAACTCTAATCAAGAATGAACTGTTTTAATATTTCTTATTCGGCGATCCTCTTCCTCACGAGGGACATCCATCTGCTACAGTCGGATCTATGAGGACTATAATAACATCGATAGCAAAATAACGGAACAAATCTTATTTTAAAGCCCAGACAACGCGAAACCCACAACCCCAGTTGGGACTTAGAATTAGAAAACACAAAAACATTATTCAGCAAAAATCTGATCTAGCTGTACCTGTCCGTTTCCGTGAAGTCTGCTTTTGTTCAGACGAGCATAACAACGACAGACTTTTTCTTTATTCGGATCGCTTTAAATTGAGGGTCGTTCTCAAGTTTGACGACGTCGTTACCCTAAGTTATATATTATACTTAATGCAGAAAGAAAAGCGTACACGTAATCAAAGTTTGCCAGTCTAAAACGTCAACCCTTGATGTTCATGCCGATGATATGGCAGCAAAGAAAACCTGGTGCTTTGAAACCTTTTTTTGTCTTGAATAGGTTTCTAACGATCGATATTTGTGCACAGGATTTAAGTCTAGACAACAGATAGACACTTACCCTTTTCCTTCTTTTATTGACATGGGTGCCCACATATGTTGTCAGCGACACTATGTCGAAACCTACACATTTAAGTCGCAGGCGTTTAACAGGTACTCCATAACGAGGTAGATAGTTTTGACTGTATGCAATTGCAACACATGCAGTTGATCCTTACGTTTGCCTGATGCATGCGCCATTTTCGGAGCACACTTTTCACGTGCAGGAAGTCGACTATTCCCCCGTGGCATCGGATACTCCAGAGCTCCTGCAGCGCCGTTGTTTTTACGGCCACAGTACAATCAACGCAGTGAAAATCTAGAAGGGGCCTAGGTGATGATAAAACAATAGTGGATCGAAGCAGTACGCCTAGCATCTACTTCCGGGATAGACTTTTACCAGCAGGAAAAGTCAGGAGGGAGCCGAACACAAGTGCAAACGACAAGATTGTAAGTGTTCGGGAGCATTGTACTGGAACAGGCTTACCTAACGAGGCGCACGCGTGAAGTCCAACGATATGAAATGGACGGGTCCTTTCATATGTGAACGGTAGCTGTACTTAACCGACCGGTACATTGAGGGTAACCAAGGAAAGGCACCCGATCGGCATTCGAGGTTACACACAGAGTTTACCTTTACGTGCATCTGCAAGAACTCGCCGAAAGTAGACTGGAGTTCAAAGTCGTTCAGGCCATGGCCACCTCACCGTTGTGGTAGGTTTGGAGGTAATCATTTTTGACTAAGATACATGCCTCGTTGTTTCGTTCCGGATTTAAGGACGTACATTTTCTGACACTACAATCTGCTTACTCACCGTTGGTTAAGTGCAGAAAAACTCAATCTGTATAGCGTCTCTACTGTTAGATTTTGTTTTATTTGTTTAAGCTATGAAAATTAATATTTTTTTTTCATATTATATATATATTAATATATTTTTAATCAACTCTATTCAGTGGGTTGACGAATCTTTAAATAAATGACTCACGCTGCGATCAAGGCGCGAATTAACTAATTGTCAACCTAATTTTTGGACACTTATCAGTATCACGGAAGAAAGCGTGTGTACAGACTAAATACAAGAGAAAGAAGCGTAGTTTGTTTATAAAGCTATGAATATCAGATTTGGTTTTAGCTGGACCGCAAGTCCCATATGTGAGGGTAACATCTGTTATAGACCTTGTATATATCCAAATTGGTCCTTATTTACTTTTATTCTGTTCGATCGTATGTGTCTCTAGACGCATGAACAAATCGATACTATGTCCAACAAACGATCCCATAACAGTAATGCTACGCGTATTTCATTCTAGCTGTTGCACGTAGACAGTTGTCTGTAAACATCGCCTTCAACATTAGGTAACAACCCTGATTTAAACATTTGGGCGCCTACAATCTTTTCATTTCTTGTTATTTCGAAGCTAAAGCTTCCCTGAGCTACTCCCCAGTGTGCAGATAGCAATTAGTTTGTAATTTCACTTTCACATTGTACTGAATCTATTTAGCACGATCTAGGCTTCAGAAATATTCGATATCCAAGGCTAAAAATTCAAATGTTCAATTGTGTTGTCCACGTGACCGACCTCAATTTCGAATTAATAACATTCGTTAGTGGGTATTACGATGCTTGAACAGGGCGTAATTTTCTTCCGCTCCCTAGGAAAGGACAAGGTCTGATCTTTGCATTCACCTCCGCAGTTCAACCGGTCCCCTGCTTAACTGAACATTGTTGCAAACACTAACACGGATCCTGTGCGGCCTGTTTTTTTTTTTGGCAATAAGGGATGATGAAACATCTTGTTACCTCTGTGGAGATTAGTGGTGACATCGCAGGTCTGAGAGTATCTCAAGATTGCTTACACTCTTCTGAAAGGGGCTTCCCTATGGAAAAGATAAAATCGATAATGGATGCAAGTCCAGAAAATTTTCATCATCATTAGATAAAACATACTGTCTTTTTCAACAACCGAAAGTTTTTATGATATCTTGTTAATAGTTATAGATTAATAGGCACAGAAGTAGTTTAACTTCATCTGTGAACAGGTTTATGTTGTTATATTTTGATACAAAGACTCACGAACGCATCCGCCTAAGCGTCTATTACCTGAATTAGGCGCATAGGCTCGCATAATCACGTTCTAGGATAATCCGACCTTAAGGACCGCCATAATGGACATGTGACGCTGATTCATCGAGCAATCATCAAAATACGCGGCGTTGTAATCCGTATTTCGTCATGATTAAGCTTCTTAATCACCTCTATCTTACTTCGACCATTACTTCATCAGCATAGGCAATCGAGCGCATGATAATCTTTTACGAAGACCTATATATATATTCTGTTCACTCGCTCCTTCACTCGCTATTTGGATAGGGCGTACCTAGACCTAGTTCTGCCGTCAGCCATCAAGCAATACCGCGGCTTTTACTAGGTTAGCCATGTGTTATAAAAGAGCCTTTCCGAAAATTACGAGGAAGAGTTTCCTTGTAGGACAAAAAGCTCACCCAGATGGCGCTGACGTCTTCCTAGAGTATTATGTATATTCTGACCGATGTGTGATCGCCCCGAAGCGAAAACTGAGAATGCCCACTGATGAGTATTTTGCGGAATTTTGCCCCGAAACCGAAGCGTACGAGAGGTAGCCGTCGCATTACCGGTACGAATCTACATTTGGAGAAATGTTGTACTTATTAAAAAACATCGTGTGTCATCGGTTTTACAGAGACGGAAAGACGGCAAGGGAGTAAACCAACGATGCGGGTACGACGCATCAATAAAAGATAATACCCCTGCTTACAGAGATAATTCTACTAATGCATTTGTAAAACCAACAAATTCATGTTTGTATTACTCGTTCATCAGCAGCTTCGGTTTACGAATTCGCACTGTTGTTAATTAATCAATAGAGTCATTTTCTCGTAATGACGGCAACCTGGGTGAGTGCCGGAATCGACTTCAGCTCTCGCCCCCCTCTTCTGTAGGCAAGCAGCTTACAGATGCGGTGTTACGTACGTGAGAGTGCGGTGAGTGCTGCAGAAAATTGGTCGTTCCATTAAACTAAGACGTGTATAAGTCGATAACTGCAGCGAGTGATAGCAACGATATTATATTCGCTAATAATAGTAACGGGCGTTAATATCCATTCGTCATGTCAGATCGGCGGCAGGAGGTACGTAAAAATTGACGCGGAAAATCTGATCCCTGACGACTGTATTGGGGTTAATAGTAGCGGGCTAGAGCCATTCTGATTACTAACCTCGATACAGAGACACGGTCTCGACTACTAGTCGTTGAATTATTCGAGCGATGATCGAGATGTGCGAATACGTAATTCTGTGCAACACGACTGGAATTTCTGTATGATATTGTAGAATAAGAATAACCATAGTAATAATATAATAATAATAATGATAATATCAACTATTATTATTATTAGAGCACCTATTTGATTGTCAAAGCAGGAAGAAACCATTAGAGCAAAAGGACAAGGATTTATTATCAACAGCCACGCAGGACTACTGGCTTAGGATGGTAGGTTCTAATCATCTTCTAAAAAAGAAACTCGTTACGTTTCCGTGGATTACAAACATGTATCTATAGGGATTTTCTAGAGTTGCTTTATTTATGACTGTTCTCGTTTTGCTCCCTTTTAATATGTTACGCCTTACCATCGCATTGCCCGTTATTATCTATCATACTTCATTCAATGCTGTCTACCGCATTGTATAACAGTGACAGATTAGTTCGCAAAAACGTCATGCGCAAACCCGTCTGCCTCTGTACCGAAACGATAACAACGATAAGTTGTCACGAAGCCGTGACTTCACGTACCTGTTGGTCATTTCGCTCAACGACCTTAACACTTCCTTCAAACCTAGTAAAACCAAATAGGAGACCTTAACCTGTCCAGCTGCTGCCTATAGCATTCCCTTTTAATAACCACACTTAACAGTGTTTGAACTTCAGTTGTACAGGCATTTAATTGTATCACTGCCTCTCGTCGTTCGTAACAATCACAAATGTTCCCCGATACGATATCCCATCCTCACAACTTCAGCTTACTAGCTTCCATAAGTTTGTTTTATCAAACTAGCCTGATAGGGTAGCTTTCAGCTAGAAGTTCGAATGCGTGAAGCAATGAATAGTCTTTATGATACATAGTGGAGGGTATATCTAGCATAGTGGTTTTCATATCCAGTTTCCCATGATTGTACTTTCAGTGAAACCATCATAATAATGAATAGAATTCTAAACATCACATCAGCCGTCGATGTCCGGTGTACAGGATTATTGCAGTGCGAAGACCACCGCGTTCAAAAACCAAGCACAGCACTGACCACCGACGACCATTTACTGGGCCGGCAAAGAGCCGCGGCGGCGTCTCGAAACCCGGATGTTCGAGGGGCACGACGAAACGGCCAGATGGTCATGTTCTCAGTGGTTCTGCCCACGGTCATGAAAAGTCGCTGTACATAGATAAGCGTCTGTAAATGATCAAAGTTTGTGAGTGCATCTAGCAGAAGATCTTCGCCTCGTGGATCGAACTAGTAAAGCCTTTGCAAAGATATACTTACGTAGCCAGTATTACACTGGTAAAATTCGACTGGAACAACCCGCGGAGAGGATAATTTCTGAGAAGAGAATACTTTTGTGATATTAAGCATACGCTGACCTGGTATGGGTGGGCATGGATGAGACTTTTAAAAGTCTCCATTCGGTATGTAATGATGTTCGGGCAAAAACAAGTGTGTGAATTTTACGCTGGTGAGCCGGTATAGCAGGTCCAAACCATACAAAATGGCCATACAGAAAAGCGCACTATATTCTCGCGTATGGATATGCATAATTGAAAAAGTGATCGCGATGTTGTACAAAATATCAAATAGGTTACCGGGCAAAACGTGCACGATAAACCGGATAATTAAAGGGAACCTTGCACGAATATTTCTCGTCTAGACTCACACGCGCGTATATAGGAATTCTGTCAATGGTTATCTATTTTCATGTATTTCACATAAGTTACTGACTCATATATACGCCACTGTCTCATTTACCCGTTTTTCGAAATGGCGCCGGTGATAGACGCTAACCAGATAATATTTCTATAAGTTTAGTTGATTTTATTCTAAACGCAGCGTGCACTCCTTACAGTCCAAGGAGCAACTGGATCATTGGCTAATAAAGATGTAAGCAACACACTGTGGAGCTTAAGTAGAAATGCCTAAAAAGAACGAAGAAGGACAGTTTTTGACCCGTGCCTAGCGGAACGCCTCTTCGATGCAGTGTGATAACGAACTCATTTTGAAAATTGCAATCATTGTCACATGGCAATTACAGAAAGCGCAGATTATTTCGATAGTTAGTGGCTTTGGCCGAACGGCAGAAATCATCTCACAGACCTCGAAGGAAGGAAAAAAAGGAAAATCAGTGTTCTATATCAATGATTGAAGAAAAGCGTTTTGGCTTCATAATAACGGGCCGTGAATGTCCTATGTGTTGGATTGTCTTCAATCTGTGTGGACTATGTTTTTTTCTTGATATAGAATTCCGTTGTTGTTTTTAGTTTTTTTTTTTTTTTTTTCTGACTAAAAATAAAAAAAGCTAGATAGTTCTTTTCCCTGTTTTCTTTAACCTGCAATGGCTGTATAATAGACTGTGCGCTTTTGTCGTCAAAGGCTTTCCAGACCGGCACTGTTGGCCGATATATGTTCATACAGATTCATCAGACAGGGGAATTTTAGTTCAGACAGAGGGATGGACCTGAACATTCTATTCTAGCATTGTGTTGATCATAAAGTTTTTTTTTAAAACAATAAAAATCAAATACGGAAATAAAAAGTTAGGAAGTAAAACGAAACCCAAAGCAGTGAAGCTGGAGGTAAGTACCGGCAAGTTTGATAATGCCACTTTTACATCAGTTCGCCCTATACGTACTACAAACAACTGTTTTTTTTTTTTTTTATAGTTAGAAAATCAGTTCGGTCCATTTAATCTATACAAATCAAGTATAGTAGTAGCTGTTAACAGTCATATGTTATTGAATATTATATATCCGTTGCTATAATATGAGAAAGATATTATTTTCCTCACGGTTATTGGTTCATCTGAATGGTGTGCCTTACACGAAAACAAAATTAATTATAGGATGCGAATATCCACTTGGTCATATTAAGGCCCAAAAAATCGCGCGATCTGCCTTAGAACACGACTTCGCTCCGTGCATAAAGGATATCATACCCTAATATTTTCTATTTTAATCGATTCAGCTAGTAGCAGCAGCAGTTTTTTTTTTTTTTTTTTTATAACAAATAAATAGCTTTTCTTATCATATTAGGGAGGTACTATACTTTGGTAATGTAGGCAGTGCTTGCCTGACCGTCGTTGATTTCTCTCTAGTGGTTCCACCGAATGGACACAAGGCTCACTTTATCTAAACTACAGGGAAGTCGTTTTATAAGTTTAACTGTTATTTTATCATTCAACAAACCAGCCGCGCACTACTGGCAGATCAGGATGATTTTCAAGCTCGTTCCTAATCATATCGCTACCCTTTGGCTTTGCTAAATACTAGTGGGCGAATTCATCCGACCCTCACCGGAAACACGTACACCTGGCAATCCTCATCCAGCCTACAATCTGCTCGGGCAATATATTTTCGAACTGGACGATGTTGTGACCGAACTTCCTAGACACAGGAGCCTGTTGTAGGACGAGACCTAACAGAGGAGGGTTCGTTCACTGAACCTTTAAGGATTCTTGAACTACGCAATAGCGGCAGAAATTACCTATAAAATGAGAGACACGTCCTGGACTTGATTTAGGGAGGAAGGCAGCATTATACGCTTAGCGTTTTGCTAAACACGTTAGAATGCTCGTCAAGCGACACCTATTGTCGTGAACGAGTAGAGCTTCGGATAGTGGCCTAGAATGATTTTTATCACTACGGGAGAAAATTAGCACCGTCAATTATAATAAAGTAGTACAAACAACTAGGACAAGTGTATGATATTGTGACGAATCTTTCGAAGCAGCACCTCTCTATTACCATATCTCTTCATCCTGAAGGCAACGAATCGGAAAACGTCCAATGGATGCTTCAGCTCAATCACTCACGAGGGCAGCGAAATCGGTGATGCGAATAAAAGCTACGAAAATATAGAACACTTTCTGTCCATATACTAAAATAGCTGAATATTGGATCTAGATACATAGCTAGTGACGATGATTGATTTACTTCACACGCCCTAATTCAAGCTATCAGCAAATTGTAATGATGGATTTGTTGCCGGTTGTTAGCCAAGTGGCTGAACACTAAACCTGCGAAAAGAGCTAAGAGAAATTTCGATTTTACCTTATAACACGTTTGAGACGCAACAGATGTCGGTCAGAGGAACTAGAAAAACGTATTGAAAACATGGGTAACGGTATTCACAATACGAAACGTAATGCTGGGACATGATGATCGTATACCGTAAAGGGCATAAATATATAGCGTCTTTGATTTACTATTTCATAAACTCTGAGCAATGAATCTACCGATTAAGATCATACTATGGATTACGAGTATACTGTTCGCAGCAGTTAAGACAAGTATATTAAGTTATGATATTCTACGGTAGGGATAAGTTCTACGGTTATTAAATAAATCGAACTGGGTTTTAGGCGAATCATAATGGCTAGTAAACGATTTAACGAGATAAAACGAATTTTACAAAGTGAAACAATTAAATCGGGTTTCACGGAAAGTTCTATAGGTTTAACCTGCCACGTCAGAAAATCCTTAGGATTTGTGCTGGCCAGTAAAAGAGAGTCGCTGTTTCAGATTCCGGTATATTCCAAGACAAAGGCTATAAATTTGCAAAACAAGAGATCGTTGCTATAGTGTTGAAGCAAAATTACTCTTTACATATAAAGATAGAGAGTATACTTGTTGTGTAATATATACGACTGGATATTGAGCTTATTTAGTTTACGTTAGATCACAAAAGAAAAAAGAGGAAGAAATTTGCCAGCTTTCGGAGCTCGTTTCAAACGATTAGTATTAACTATGCGTTGTCCGATTAAGTTATAGGCGTAAGAAACACTTCGTGAAGGATTGAGTCTTCAATTTTCGCCATTCAGAAGACACCCTTAGATGAACGAAGAAACCAGAGCCTTGGCAGAGGGATTTGTCTGGAGTTTGCTGACGTTCGTGATACGCAATTTTGGTATATGTCAACTCAACGTACTTAAGTTTAAAGGTTATTGCCCCAACCTGTTACAAAAGGCCTCGTCCTGAAGGGTAAAGCATAACAGTTCAGTTGTAGCTAACATGGCCATTAATAATTCCGCCCACTTTTCAACTGTCATCTCACACATACCTCTCCGTATTTTATACACTCGTTACCTGCAAATTGGGCCGGTTCGTATCATAGCGTAAACGAAACATTGTAATTATATAATTTTAATAAGAGTGCTCACTTAGCCGTATGCGAAATTAGTGTAGCTGACAGCTAAGTCGGAGCGGAGCATAACAAAACTAGGTATTTTTTACTTCGTTATATAATGATATCTTAAACTGATATTTATCTTTCATAACTTCAAGTTAATTCTGCAAAGTTTTCCGGTTCAGTTGTTCCGTCATAAACATTGTGCTACGGTTACGTTAATTACAATGATGGGGTGATATAGTATATTAATACTTCGTTCGGTTTTAAGGTTGCTGAATTTGAAACGTACGAATCAAAACACCCAAAACCCAGGCTTACAGCTAATTTACAACTTTTTTTTTTTACGTCCAGAAGCATCTTATTTAAATAGGGTAGCAGCTGGCACCCCCATAAACGAATGCCCAGATATTCTTAATGTGTTATTTTGTAATTATACTTTTTTTTTTTGTACGAGAAGATGTGTCGACGTTTCGTAATATGCTGTGAGAAATGCGCTCAATATTGAGCTAAATAAAGAAAATAATCATAATTTTTAATAATAGTTAGCATTGATTACAGTCACAATGTGATAACATCGGTTGAATTCAATTTTTGTCATGAGACAAACGTTCGTTTCGTTCACTTGTATATGCCTATCCGCCATTATCTCCTGCACATCACCCGAAGGTTGAAAAGACCCGAACGGGGCCCAGATCACTCTTTGTGAATGGCCCACAAATTATGTGTCGTCTACGCACCTGTTATTCTCTGAGCGTTTAGTTCCAGACATTAATAAATAAAAACGTATTAGCCAACGGCAGAGCTTGCTACCGCCTTTTTTGTGACCATGGATAGGTTACTAAGGCTAGTTGATATGTTTCTCCGAATACGTAAGACATAAAGAACATTTCAGCGTCTTATGGTTGAATATGCCGATAGGATTCATAATTGATGGCCTATAATAACGTGCCCTATGCAGGTTTAAGCAAAAGCTCAATCTGATCGCCGAAAATGACTATGAGCATCACTGACATTCACATGAAAACATATAAGACGTATAAGAAACGGATCTGGGCAACAACAACGTAGCGGCAGACGTCTTTACGTTTCATAAGAAGAACACCGTTGCTATTGCCAACACCAGAGACGTCCAGATGTCGGTCAGTAGCAAAGACAATAGCAAGAAAGAGCCAACTAGTCAAGAACCGGAGCTTACCGCCGACTCAATAACCGAGTCTGTAGATGAAACGGGAAATGCAGTAAAATTAACAAACAGTATAGCTAAATAACAGCACTACGTTCGGAGATCAATTTTCCTCTTAAGTGCTCAAATTTACAGGATAACAGACGTATTAGGCTGGCTTTTGAATAAAAACAAATACGTTGCGATTATAAAGTTTAACGTTCCTATCTGGAGTACATCCAGCGACACCTCTAAGGACGAAACTGATCACATCTAGCAATCAAAAGAAACCAATTGGACCTGGATACGGGGCCGAGATTTTATCAGTTAATTAAAACGATAAGGTTAACTGCTACGAAGTAAATAGGCCAATAGACGTGGCCGAACATTGCGATGTAAACTAAGCTGTACGGTCTTTGTCTATATTGCTGCGATTCCTATTAAGGTTCCAAAGCAAGTCACTACTGAATTGAAGCTACATCTCTATTTGAAGAAACAGTATCTTTATGTAGTACTAACCCTGATGAGGTTCGTACACAAACTCATCTAAGACACTGAACACCTACCACATCAAAAAAGACCAACTCGTCGGGTTATTCTGGGAGAATAATGTAATCCATTAGACAACGTAGTTTAGCAAAAAGCCAACGTTAGGATTGCGGGGAAAGAAGATTTTCAGGTGTCGGCTGCCCTCATACATCGGAGTAGCAAAGCCCCCCGTAGCACAAATGCTTTTCGACGTTACCGCTGCCAAAGGACAGCGAATCGTGATTGTATCTTATTTATATTGTCAACAGAATAAGGTAAGATGGCTGCTGTTCACAGCGTATGCGAAGTTCATACGAAACGGAACGAATTTCGGCTTAAGGCACAGTGACAGTCTTGCGGCCTTCCGCAACAATGATCGGCTCCACTTTAAAGGCTCAAGCTTTCCTCATTATTATTATTTTAGTTCATGCAAGAGTATACATCTGATGTGTCAGGAAAGCTCCGCTATTAGAACAAAAGGATCGGGAAAATTTTTAATGGCACGAAGCTGATCAAGTGTTTAGATCAAAGATAAACAAAGAAGATCCTCCGCTGTTCAATCAGCGATAAATTCTTATATCCGAAAAGCAAACGGTGCACGAGAAACCATTTTAGCAATTGGCAAAACGAAGGTGTGTACCAGAGAGTGTGACGCTGTGCCTACTTTGCACCTTTTATTTTCTCTATTTCACTACCTGATCCGTTTGCAGCATCTGAATATAGGACGGTTTATAAGTGGCTTCTGCGGACAGCCGGCGTTGACTATTTGCCAAAGTAATTTTCGCTTTGTTCTAACCTTCTGAAACAGTTCGGTGATTGCAGTAGACGTATGTGGAAAAAGTAGATCGAAAATATATGCCCCTCGTCGGCCAAGTATCCTAACAACGCTTGAGTATTGTGCCCTCGTGAGTGGGCGACGTCTATTGCTAAATTAAGTTGCTTACTAGAACGAGTACAAACGAGACTATGGATAACATGCGACCCTCAGTTTAATCGTATGCCACATACAAAGTTTAGATCGTACAGATCTCAAACAAACGTTGCAAGCCGCGATAAAACGTCAAGCCTCGTTCATGAATTGTCCCAATGCGTGAACTCTGCTGCATGGTATCTGGACGTCCAATCTCACTGTATAACTTCTAGGGGTCGTGCTATCTAAACGTACTATTTCTAGATCTCTTAGTGGAATCATTATTTTCTCTTGGCCGCCATTACGATGCGTGGACTGTTTCATGGTTTTCTACGTCACAGTGAAATCGTGAAGGGCTCATAACTAAACTTCCTAGCCACATAACATTCTCATGTGGTCTCTTTACCCTAATGGTACTTTTCAGTGAGAGGGATCTGCATAAGTCTGTTGTGGGTCTCGGCAAGATGCTAACCAGGTTTTAATCAGGTTAGCATTTGGCTCGAGCCAGGATTGAACCAGTTAAATCTATTAAATTTTTCGAATTGTACAGCCGATTCAATCACTGTTTCAGACGGCTGACCTATTTCGGTACAAAAAAAAAATACCACGTTTACATCCGATTTCGAATCCAGATCACCGCACATCTAATTTCGACGCTTGAGAAACTCCGTTATTTGACGAAACGCGTACTTATTCGATTTGTTATACGCTTTCTAATTGCTGGCCTCCTACGAGGTTTTCAGCTTACCGAAATTGTTACACCCTGTCTACTACAAGTCCTAGCACAAATAAGCTAGCTCGTCCTTGATGGCGCTTTTTCAAGCATAAAATGGCAGTTGTTTTACCTCTGTTTGCAACGCCTCACTGAGCTATTATAGATACAATAATAAGACGTACTCGAACAGGGACGAGAATGAATATTTTCTCGTAGACAAACGCCGTCTGACCTTGGCGGCTACGGAGCTTGGCAGAGGTCGCGCAAAAAGACACTTCGATTCGGTTAAATGCCATTTCCGCATCGCATTACTGGGAAATAGGCATCTCTTTGTGGCACGCAGTCACGAGTTATGAAATTGATTCAATCTGGCGTCGTTCCAGCGGTTACGGATGTACAGGATCTCTTCGTCTGCTTTACTATGCCCAGGCTAGAGTTCGCATTAGGAGCTCGACAGTGACGTGGGATGTCTGTACGCAACCCTGCAGTAGAAGGCCCTATTCATTAAAAATGACGACACCTAAAGCCGTTCGAAATAGAGTAGCAAAGTATTCTTAGATTTTGGTTGAAAAGATATACGTTTAGG
The DNA here is from genome assembly GCF_002532875.2 of Varroa jacobsoni. NCBI lineage: Eukaryota > Metazoa > Arthropoda > Arachnida > Mesostigmata > Varroidae > Varroa > Varroa jacobsoni. Next base: position 48,287 of record NW_019214572.1, read on the forward strand.
CATTTTATATATTCTGGAGCGCATATGATGCAAGCTGAATTCAGCCAGGTTAAACTGCTATATACAGAGAGGTTATGCATCATAGGATCTTTCCTGGACACTAAGTTTTGAACGCTTCCATGGAACTAGCTTAGGCTTTATTCTCTATGGGAAAAATGAAGACCATCTTCGTACTTTGGGTCGACGTAACATATTTAGATATCATCTATGAAGCTAACTCGCGTGATCTGAATATATATTGATGGAATTTGGTTGCTACACATAATTTTCACGTCAGTCTCCTTTATTTGTTCGAGTATTTGTATCTTCCTTAAACTTTCTAGCTGATAAACACTGTGTTTATATCTATCTGAAATACGGATTCAATCGAAATAACTAACTTGATACTTGGAAATATTTTTCGGGTGTTTTACGTCCAGTACTGGAGGTGTTAAAACATATTTAAAACGATTGGCCTCAGTATAAACAGAGGAGTGCCTATCCCCCGATTAGGCCCACACTACCGCGAGCCTTTAAGTCAAAAACGCAAATGTAACGGCGATATGTCAGACTATGTATGTTACTACACAGCTTTAGCAGTGAATAAGGATGGCCTTGAATTATGACTATTACCCTAGTTCAGTGTGAGAACTGCGAGATGGTAGAAATTCTAAAATATCGCATGCCTCTCGTCTGCGTCTACCGTTGCTGTCGCTGCTGTCGCTGTTGCTTATTTGAAATGTGAAATGGCGGTATTTTGTACTTTAGGCTAAATCAGTGCATACATCTTACAAATACACGTTAAAACGATTCAATTACTTGTTAAATTAATGGAAAACTGCCATCGGAAAAGCTACCTACAAATATAAGCACGTTTCGTTAATTTGTCGAGGGAATGATGTAAACATTTGCATCATTGAGCATAAGTGAACGAAATGCAGTAACTTTTGTTCGTCGAAGTTTCTCAGCATCTAACAATATGCGGAGCGGTGCAGAGTAAAAGCGTGGATACCCTGGCCGAATCCAAGGTGCCTTAAAACATAATGCTAAGCTTCGTACCGGCCTTCATTCTGGGTGTCTAATTCAAGCAGACGATAGTTTCACCTCATTAGCCGCGGTCTATGTCACATCATAAGAACACAGGTGACTCCACCTCCGCGTAGCGAATGGAGAAAGAACGCTTAAAATAATGCTGACACTATAGCGGTCAATTAGACTGGTAAAACGAACACGCAGACTATAACGAGAACTTTTACACTCCCAGACGAAACAAGCAGTATGTGAGACTTTAAAAGGTAGCCAGTGAACAGAGTTATATAGAATAATACGAGGAACGACCAGCGAGTAAGAGACGGAAAGGCGTGCACCGATGATTGGCGGCCGGCTAATGCGATACGTTATTTGTTAGTTATACTTCGGTACCTTCAAAAAAGAAAGTCCTTCATGTTCTGTGGCTGCAGATTGTATGATGCTTTTCCTTATTACAGTATTACTATAATCATGTATTGTATAAGCTATGCTCAATAATGATGCTAGTGCCTAATCGCACTTCTGTTCGACGACCTGCAGAACCTTCTACTTTTCAGTTGCGTCGAGATGGCGCAACGAACAGCATCTCCCTAGCGGTATATGTTCCTGTTTGTCCTAACATTTATCCTAACGCCAACAAGATTTAAATGTGTACAAAGACGGCCGTGGTGAACCGAAACGAAAAAAAAAGACATGTGCGATTAAGAAGTGTACCAACAGGCAAATGGATAACTCGTTTTTGTGTATAATAAATGCCCAGGGGCAGATTGAGCACGATAACGACACGCCACGTAATAACGCTGAAGTTTTCTCACTACAGCAAGACCAATGCAAAACGGTTGTAGGGCTAACAAATAGTCGGGTACTGGAAACCTTGGCTACGCCTATGGCCATGAATAAGAAAAAGGATGCTCCTTTGCAAAGGTTAGGCGTTTCCCTTAAGTGTACTGCTACTAAACATGGTAAAGTGCGGCAACGTAATATTTTACGGATAGGTGATGTAATAAGGAACATCCGAAAAAGCTTGCTCCTTTATTGACTAATTTGACAGTTTTTCAATGCGAGAAAACTGCATGCAAAACTTCATCTGATCGATGTCGCCGTGTAAACTGTGAGAAAACTTATTTCAGGAGATTAGTTAAAAAAAAAAACTTCAGGATAATAGTGTTAAGTGATGTAACGCTTCTATCTATTTCTATAACCCGTTATGATGTGTATAGTTCGTTGAAGAAACATTGCGTTCGTCTATTTCATTATACCTACTTAATTACTCGTGCATACCCTATTCTAAGTCCATTCTAAAAGGCCTTTACTTTGCCTAGGTTTACGAAGCACGTGTCAGCTATTTCGTGCATACGTGCAGCTACAGCACGACATGTTTCAACACCATCGGCCTAGTCCTATGAGCAATTTTAAAAGTTTCCTTGGACATTTGGAAAAATACTCAATGTATATGTAATACTGTGTGTTTGCCTGCGAACATTTATCCCGCTTCTGGCAAACCTGTATCCGTCTTGAAAAGCTGTACACGCACACTTACGAACGAATACACGGTGAAATAGGCGATTGTCCCAAGGGCGAAAGCAAACGAAATATCGTGACGAAATGGGATTGGGTGATCTTGGATCCTTTTAAAGGCCGGTGGAAGATCATGCTAGCAATAGCAGCCAGGAGGCAAAGCGTCTCTCCTAACGTACTGCGTGGTCAGGTAATTCAGAACGCCGAAACTCAGGTCTTAATCGGAAACTGCATACACTCTAACAACAACGATAGCGGATAAAAATCTTCGAATCAAAACAAAAAAATAATATATATCATGATATATTATTTTTTTTGTTAGATATAACATCACCGAGACATTTTTACAAGCGTAAACTTTTATTTTTTGGGAATTTTTTTGCATTGTTCCGGAAGCAAAGCACCTAAATTGATTGACACGCTATTTATTAAGGTTCAATTTAGAAACTTTCACCAAGGCTGACAGTAAATACAGTATCCAGCTTGGAGCAGGTTTCGCGCTGGTGCTGTGCTTGCTCTTTTACGGAGAAGATTAGAAGACAACGTACGCTTAACGTGCAATTGCTTTTAATGTTAATGAAGTGTGTAAAAAAGGTGTCTAATCCACCCTTGTACAAATGATTGGTCCAATCCGAAAGTACATTTAAGCATATACGAAAATCTTATGGATCGATGGCAAGACAAAAACGATGACTCGACGCTACGCTGAGAGGGGACTAGTTGGCTGTCAAAATGATGCGACTGAAGAAGATTTTGCCTATTTAATCAAGCACGCAAGCGTAAATGGCAGGCAGATCTGTTCACATAGGATTTCGGTGCATCGTCTTATTTTAGCCACTGGTCCTATAGTAAATTATGGGTCAGTTTTAGGTAGATGGCATTAAAGGCTTTAACATATACCAGTTCATTGGGAAAGACAAAAAAAACTACTGATGTACTTGGCACATACCCAGAGTTCAACTAAGTTAATTTAACCGTTTACAGTAACGTTGATCGATGCGATAGCATTTCTCTGATAAACGCGTTTAAAATAGACTGCATCTATCAATTCGGAAACGTACCTACGCATGAATCATCCGTCAACGTGCAAAATCGTTTATGAAGAAAAAAATATGCTTATAAGATTAGATAAAAAAATAATCGTCGAGAGATCTCTTATTAAAATCTTCATTAAAAATAAATTAACGGATCACCTATTTAAACGTTAACGCTTTTCCAATTCCAGAACGCAACTCGCAAACGGCGAATTTCTGTGACTTCAGAGAGTGGGACCCCCCACGCCAGTGGCTTACCGAGCCTGTAAATCCTTCATTGGTACCCTTATTGCCTGAGGTCAGCTAGAGTTAATGAAGAGTTCGCCTTCAAAAATGTACGTATAAATCTGTTACAAGTAATCTGCAGCCCGAACGTTTTGCTATCACGATGAAGAACATATCCAACGACAGCGCCAGCGCTAGTTATTTACAATTGCTAGTTAATTTTTAAAAGCTTCGTTGACTTCTTGTAAGGATACGAAGCGAGAATTTTCTAATTAAGCTAAATTTACAGTACAGCGTTACATATTCGTAAGCTGTAGGTACCAACGGGCAAGAACGATTTCTGCCTATCGTAGTCAAGACTTCGATTGATAATGTCTCTGTTACCAGTATTCATCTGCGACACCGCCTACTCTTCATTCGAACTATAAAACATAACATCAAATTTATTTTTTTGGAAATCAAGCTTTTGTTTTGTTTTTTTATTTAGCCAAGTATTGCGCCATCGTTTTTTGCGAATAACATCATGCCCTTTGATGCTTTGATAAGGGCAGCATATCTACCCCCTATGTTCTAGATAAGACCGACGTCTTTTCGGCAATTAGTAATTCTCCCGCGCTACTGGGTAATAAATCACCTCTTCACAAGGTTCATCACATGATATTGTATGGAACTCTCTCTGTCTCGTAAACATAGCTAAATTACATCAATATATAGCATCAGGCAAAGTCTAAGCAGTGGAAGAAAACTCATGGGCTGGTCTTCAGTCAATATCAAACTTGTTTTACGTAGATAGTAGTGCTAATAATAGTAATCTAACTAGCACAGGGAATTGGGAGCCCATAGGAATACACTGGGCAAGCCCAGATTTATCCATATAATTTCACTACCATTCGAATAAGCTCTGTGGTGGTTCAAGGTTATTTTCCAAAAATACTCCTCATCCTGGTTGGCAATTTAATTCAATCTGAAAACGTTTTTAGCGTTTTCCAGCCCTTCTCGGGATGTTGGGATGTCATTCCCCAATATATTCCTCAGGGGACTAATCAATAGATTCTGTGAATAGCAAGCAGCACTCTGTTAAGAACGATTTGTATAGATGTGTTAAATTGGAGACATGGGAATTGGGAAGTATGAGATCGTGCTTGTCTATATTGATTGGCGCTCGATTTTTCATTATCAAGAATTATTTTGACCACTTTGCGTTTACTACTGTGAGTTTGAGGATAATTTGAGGTTCAGAGAATAAAGAAAAAAAAAACAACAAACACTTTATACATTTAAAAAACACAACCATCGACGCTGCATGGAGAATCCAGCTAGAGCTATATGATTATGATGATATGCAACAGGATCATTTGAAAATATAGAAATGTGCTTATTTTTACAGTATTTGGATTTCACTCTCGTTATAAATATACGTATATATCTGGTGACTGATTATATGCCTATACTGACTGTGACGATGAACGACACAGGTCCTTCGTATTGCCTTGACATAACATATTTAAGCCTGGGTGGACTCATGAAGTTCAGCTCGATAGATACCTGTGACTGCGTCGGATACGGAAATGAGAAGGCAACATTTGAGTTCAATTTACATGTTACGCAAAGAATATTATTGAATACTCTAATTTTTTCTAAGTATGGATCAACAAATCCGCTGGCATAATACATAGTAAGCTCCGCTTAGCGCCTGTCGTCTAATTGTCTCTTGTCCTTTACCCGAAAACATCCCCTTCACAATGTTGCAGTCGCGGCAAAGTTCAAATCCGTTTTTGTCAAATATTTGCACTTTTATCGCGAGTTTAGAAACGCATGTTTTCATGCCTTTGGCATATTTGGGTTTTTAAGATAAACAAACACAAAGGAAGCCAATCGGGTCTTCGAATCTCTGCTCATTCAGCTCAAGTATTCCGGCTGTGGTGAGATTCTTTTACGGGGGGCCAAGTTTTCATGAATCTGATAAATGTTATTTCTTTCGTTATATGTGTTATGTTGCAAACCATGTGTCAAGCTGTTAAGGAAGCTTATTTGACGCTTTGGGTGTTGACTTTTCGCAGCAAGTATACGATGTTGAAATTCTAAAAAAAAAAAAACATAGAAACATGGTACAGAGACAGTATTTGCTGTTTTTTTTTTTCATTTCTTAAACGCGAAAAAAAATATATAATATATATTTTCTGAATTTCCAAAATTTCTCACTCGAAACTGATATGTGTTGGTATAATGACTAGCAGACTCGCAAGGATTGTCTCATTTTTCCGGTCCTTCTTAAAAAAAATTACCTCCACAGCGTGAAAGTTGATTTGAGACGTCATATTGTTACCAAACGTCTAGGCGAATAGGGCGGTCGCTTTTAATAGGAAGAGAAATGTTTCCAATCTGTCGGCAATGAGGAAGTTACGTGACTGCGTAGCTCACGAACTCCGTAGTAGCGGAGTTCAAAGTAACTCCAGAACAGAAAGCTGAATTTTAGGTCCATGGTTGGCCTAAGGAAAAAACACAAAAAGATTAATCTAGAAAAAATAAACCAGAGGGTTTTACGATTGTTTTATATAAACACTTGGATAAACTCATGAGACAACGGGAGGATAGAAAAGTATAATCGAAAACCCTATTCGACGTCCTAAAACACCCACAAATTTGGGCGCAAGCCAACATCGTCGAAAACATGTTTACTACAAAACATGTTCAGCGTACGTTAATAGAAATATGCGCATTTGTAGACACTTCCAATCCTCCGTCCGGGCACAATAGTTCGAAACGTGGTTAGTATCTCTTTCTTTTATAGAAAGTCTGTATTTTATAGAAAAAAAAAAGTAACTTTATGAACTCAATCATACATAGAATGAATCGAAGTGGTCTATATTGATCTATCATGTTCAACGTTACGTATAATTGAAAATGCTGACTGCATCTGCCGTAGTGTTAAGTATACTCTGTGCGTATTGCAGACGTCACGGGTTCCTGATTCGTTTTACATCTAAATGAGAAGTGTCTCATCTTCTGTATTCCGTTTCGATCACGTCAGTGAAACGCCGACGTAAATTAGACTGTGTTTCCAGGTCATAAACGTGGACACAACTAGTTCCCGTTAATCACTACGGAAGTGGTGAGTTATAAATAACTTCAATCTGAGAGTTATGTATCGTTTCAAAATGCTACTCACCGGCTTCAAAGTTAGCATAAATCCTTACTGCAATGATGACTTTCACAGCTGGGGATCTACATTTGGGCTTACCGAAAGATTTGATACCAGTCGTGATTATTTGTATATATATATATATATAACTTATCCTTCACTTTGCAAGGCATGATATGCCAGACTGGGAAAAGATACGTCATTTTTGGTCATATCTCAACGCTGTTTTTCTCTATTATTTGTAAACAACCTTACTATTTTGTTGTACAACAAAATTGTTTAAAAAAACTCGATATTACGTTAACATTGAGCATATATTAGAAGAAAAGATGCTATTGACGGCGGCAGTGACATATATATAACATGGAAATAACCGTTCAAACTGAATCATTGTAAGCGTGCCTCTTACTGCAACGTATGTTTTAGCCTGATTTTAGATATAAGACAATGACCGACCAACTGTGAAATAAGAAAATTATAAGGGATCAGCTTGGAAATTTTGATTCTTGGTAAGATTTTTGTAAAATAAAGCGCCACCGTGCCCACTTTTAAACTGGTTTCGCTCAGTGAAAGTCAATATCAGCAAAAATAAGTGTACCAAAATAGAATAAACAAGGCAGACTTTACAAATCCAACGAATGACAATTGCTGAGTTTTTTTTTCCGTGGCCATCGAAGGGCGTACCACGGTAGCGATTTTTAAGCATGTTCCTACTTCGCCAGGCTGTAGCTATGCGATCCTAGAATTTTCTACTGCCTCTAAGGTTCTTTACTTATATAGCGTCTAGATTTAGCGTCGTAGGTCAAATGCAACTAGAAGTTCGAAGTAAAAAACGCTTTATTCAGAACTTTTAAATTTCATTACGGTGATGGATCTTATTGCAAACATTTTCAGGTTAGGAAGGCTGTACCGAAGCAACGTTTATTATAAAATGATCTTAAAATCACCTACTTGAAAAAACAATCTGTTTTAGGTGCTTTAAACCTGACGAGAAAAAAGTAGAAAGAGTACTGCTGATTTTGGATATTGTTTTTGGGTATGTGTTTCCTGTAAAGACTCACAAAGGACTTTAGAAATCAGGTTATCTTTTGATGTTGCAAAAAGCAAGGTTTCTATCGGAATAGTAACCAGATGCTTTCTGTGAAGAATAGCCCAAATCCGAATGGACCCGATACCTAGGAGTACACCAGGTTGCGGTCTCTATCAAAAGAGGTACCATGAATAAATAATAAACGTACTATACATGCTTGAATTAATTAATTTTCTCTTTTTTTTTATAATAGACAGACAATATTGACTTTTTGGCCTAGCGGGATTCTTCTTCCGTCGGCACAATTTTCCGTTGTGTTTCTGAACGCCACAGCATAGAACCGTGGCCTAGGCCAACAAAAATTAACAGAAATGTCAAATTGTCTTTCTTTTTCGTCATTAGTGACAGCTTCAGTTTCAACGTTGAGTTATACTTTGTCGCCGGGAGAGCCGGCAAGAAACTAGTACGGCATCGAGAAAGATTAAAGGGTACCTTTGACAGGCAAATTAAAAAAAAACGGCAATGATTAAACATAGCTTACTTTCGGTTTACATAAGTGAAAACCTAGCTTGAAGTAATTGAATACGTAATTAATAAAATATAAATGTGTGCATAGCATTGGCATTTGTAACGGAATGTTTTATTTATTATTATTATTATTATGTAATATTTTTATAATTATTCGGCCAACGCCGATCCGTTCAGCAGCAGTAAATTGCGACTAAAGTGGTCGCCGAGTAACGACGAAACCCAGAAGCGCACAAATATCATGGGTTTTATGGCAGCAAACATCGTGAGCGCCTATGGGGCAACACGAATTTTCTATTAAAACTCATTTATTCTTTAAACTGAGAACAGAGTAGTAAAAGTACGTCTTGGCCGTATGTGGTCCGTCGAGGTAGCCGTCATGCGCCGCCAAGAAGTACAGATATGTTCTAATTATAGACGTTAAATTCGTCCCGAACTTCAAGACTGCCAGAGATAAGTTTGCATAATTGAATAGTTTGAACAAAAACAAGTTTTATGATACTCATAACTCTTATCGGCGTACTTTAAACGACGAGTGTCCGTGCTATACAATGCGACTAATGCAAAACGCTAGAAGACAATATTGCCTATTTTATCCTATTTATTTATTTACCTTTCTTACTTCACTCTATAGCAAGCTCGATGATCTCACAGATCAAGCCCTAATGTCACCCATAGGGGTGGGTGTTTATCTCTAGAAAAAGAAAAAGCCTTCTCGAGTGGAACTAAAGAAAACGCAGGTTTGTGCTAGAAATATCCATAGCACGGCTTTCTCTCTGGATCCACAAGGTTCGATCATGCAATGCCAGCTAGTAAGGAAGCTCGGATACGGATTGTTCGCCGGTCCTCAGACTACTCGTTTTATGAGAACCTATAAGTTCTTTTCATTTTTTTAGATTAGAAATTTAAATATGAATATCGCATTGATTGCATTGACACAGGCTGTATTGTAGGCTCGTACATTGATCGCGCTAGACCGTTTGAAATTCGCCAAAAACAGTCCAAAAGTACTCAATAGGTGTAGAAATTATGTACTCATTACGATTATTGTCGGTATTATTATAAAATAAACTTAATTGAAGTGAATGTTCAGTGATCTACTGGTAACTTCATGTCCTATTTGTGTTCCTATCGAAGTTAATTGTCTTCGTTACAGCGCCTAGCTCATGTAGCCATTGATTTAATACAAATCACTAGCAGAGTATTACTTGCTTTGTATAAACATGCCTAGCAAAGAGTCGTGCGTGAAATTTTACATATTTCTACTCGGCATTCAATTTAGGCGCTGTTTTCTTTAATCTATAAAGTCAAGATGGACAATGCAATGGGAATTCTAGTTGGAGACTCACGTTGTTGTTGTCGCATTACGAACATTTAAAAAGGCTACTGCACGAACAAGTGCAGCGACGATGTACGTGTACGTGCGTTCGTGCATTCAGACCGCAAATCGGATGCTATTACATGCTCATTGAACAGAGTATGCTGTTCTGCGTAGCTGAAACTATTTCAGGTCGTAAACCTATCTAGTCAGACAACCAGAATCAGCTTAGCAGTGTTTGAAAAAGCGCATTTTTTGGACCGATGGAGCTTCAGGCCAGGAGGAGTATTTCAGTTTTCTACAGGCCAGTTGCAAACGGGCCGTCGGCCTCCGGACCGCCAAATATCGACACAGAACGGCAAGCGTTAGCGATACAATGATCGCGTTCACCACAAAGCAAAGTAAAAAGCGCCGTTGAAAGAAGGAAGTGCGTTTGAAGTTATGTGTTAGCGACGGCGGCAGTATGAGGGATAGCAGAATAACAGTAGGGAATAGATAGAGGTAATTTGCGATGCGGTCTTAACAGGAACTGTTGTTGCACTAATCTATCATTGACATCTGTGTTAGTTACCTGCGCTAAGTGGAACGAATTTGCTATAGCTTCGCTGATTACAAGCGTTAATGAAAAATGTTAGAAAAAAAAAAATGTATATATATATATATGTATATATATATATATGTATATATATATATATATATATATATAATCAGCGTTATCTTTCGCATCTCTGATAATAATATTGATTGAAAACTAACGCACATCATCTTTACGAACCTCAGAGTGAACCTGTAAATCGGTACTGAACACACCGATTACGACCTGACGATGGAGTACCTCACCGAAATCAGTCGCTAGCGGTACATGCTAACAGTGGCTATTCTAGAAGTAATGATTAAAATGGTCGCATTTTCCTACGGTGACCGGATTACAAATTGCAAAGATTGCATTTTCGCTGGAGTTATGAACTATGATCGCTGACAAAAGGCGCAGCAGTGCTACAGGCACGACATGGTAGCAGAGTAGGCTTCTATTCCCCATCGCAGCATTAATATTCTTCAGAAATAGGGAAAATTATAGCTAGATAAGGTTTTCGTTGATAAATCAAATTAGAGAAACCTGTAATAGTAAGGTTTGAATTTCGCGTAAACACACCTGCGATCTTTCTATTACGGCTATATTTTTTTAGGTATTTTTATGCCATATGAGTTTGCGGTAAATCCTCTGCTAGAATTTAAAGCAACGTACCGTGGCGCCTTCAACTCTTACCTTTTTCTTTATTTCGTACATGTTATCAGTGACGGCGATTCATGAAAACTTCCGACTACGGAGAATTTTCTCTATTTTTTTGAACACTTACTAGCCTGACTGCACACACCGCACCCATGAATCGTTAGTGACTTGACTTGAAACTTAGATTTGGCAAGGGTCCTATTAAGAGCAATCAAAGTCGATATATTATACAGCTACTTTCTATGGTGGAGTACGCTCAGAAATCGCTATTACCAGATTTAAATTCGAACGTAAACTCTTTGATGCTACCACTATGTAATACGAGAGTGTCAAGCTCTGCCAAGCATCGAGGTAAGCAGCAAAAGAACGTCGTTACTAAGAAATAGGTTTACTCAGAGAACGCTTCGTGAAGGTCGCCTTTCTACTGCTTGTTTGGCCACTTTCTAACGACTGGGGGAGAAAAGTATATAATTAATATGCTTCGATCCGCTTGATGATCTCTACCCCCGATAGACGTTTTTTCGTAAACGATAATGCAACAACACACGTACGCTATTTTAGTCGAACTGCTACAACCTGCACAAAATCAGTTGACCTAGGTTGATTTGAACGAATTTGTTCTCAGCCGTTCGCTGTTTTGTCCTATTTAAAATTTATACATGGCCACCTCACCGATTTCAAATGTGTGCACTCGTTATTGGTATCATTTAGTTATTCCACTGCCTGTCCGGCCTGTGCCTTTTGTGTCAATGTGTGCGGGCCTATCTCAACTTGTTAACAGATTACTGCAGTACACGGCCAGACCTAATTCGCGTGTATAAGCTCGCCCTAACCAGCTTCGATAACCGACCGCAAATCTGTAGTAGCAGTACGTAAATCTGAAAAGTTCGCCATTTGTCCTGGCTGCAGTTAATTCGTATTAGTTTTGCTGGTACCTAAGTATTTTTCGTTTCGACCGACTTTTCGATCTGACTCTCAATAGTCACTTTCATTAACGCTGCGATCGGCGGCCGGTAGTAAGTATGGATTAACGACTCCAACCATTACTCTAAGTAAAGGGTACTGTTTTAATGGAAATTCGACAGGTCGCTGATACATCTTGTAGCGTCTGTCTCGTTATTTAGCACAGAGAGATACACGTACGTCTGGCAGAGCCTAGCATAGAAAATTGATTGCACCCCGTAATGGATACACCGCAACGTGACCCTCTCGCTTAAAACGTGTTGGAAAGTATTCTCTCTAAAAATTGTCTCACTGTATCGGAAAGAGCATCTCATGCTCGCAGCATTATAAGCAGCAATAGGAGGGAACTTGATCAATATCTTTCGAAATCTCGTTAACGTGTTAGAGGTAGACGTAGTGATCCTAGAATCGAGTACGCATTAACGAAGTCCAATTGTTCCTCTATAAAATGAATGATCAAAAAGAGTAAAGATTGCCGCGAGCTAATTCAATTTGTACAATTAATAACGTGTCTGCCATGTAAAGTCCTCTAACAAACGGTCACGAAGCGGTCACGGCCCGTGGCTTCGTACCATTTCGCTCAAGACATAACATGGCGGAAAAGATACTATTCGAATTTCACACGATACTAACGTTCAAAGCAATTTGTGACCGGTGAACGCAATCATCCCACGATCTGCCCCTGCTCGTCTCCGTTCAAAGACTGCTTATCACACATTGTAACTTACACAACTTATCACTTTCTCGTGGAATTTCCACGTGTTGCCTTCTCAATGTGTTTTCTATAACAGTATTATTATTATTATTATTATTAACTAGTAAACAAATCAGCAAAGTTATTTTAATGATTATTATAATTAATATTAAGGCCTTAATATTTTCGAGCTTAAAAGTAATTTTTTGAGTATTTTTTTCAAAAATTATTTTTTTCTGCTCGGTCATTATAAGGTAGCGTCCTTTTGTACTGAGGTCTGCAAACTGTGTTTGTCTGTAGCGACTGCGGATGATCCGTACACTAAGCGCACCGTTCAGTACTTTTTTTTCGAAGACTATTTTTAAAATTGAAAAAAAGACTAAAAGAAAAAATTTTGCTGTTTTTTTTTTCAACCATTTTCAACAACAGCGCTTTAGTCCGTACGTTGAAATAGAGTAAACTTAACACTACTCGGCTATCCTGAATTCGGGCTTATTATTACTTCGCTACGTTCCTAGACAAACAGTAGCAATCGCACCTACTGATCCATGATACCATGACAGCAACAAAACTATTCTTCACGGGTCTGTTTCTTGTAGTCCATCAACTAAAAAGAACAGCTCTTTTTTAGGTAATTTCATAGTAATTTCGGTTTTTTGAACTTCTGCCGTACAACCGGAATAGAATAATTTCTATATAGACGTAGTCTTATTTTTTAACGCGATGATCCGATAAATAGTGTTGAATGTAATTCTAATAATAAATAATATTACTATGAAGTGAGAGAATGAGTTGTTTCACCTAAACAATACCGCAGAGATTTATTCCAGCTCTAGTCACAAATTAATTTCTTGAGTATCTACTCTCATTCGTCAAGTTATTTGTTTTTTCTTGTCCGAAACTTAAAGGTCTGGTTGCGAAGAACTTGTCTAGCCAAATTATAAATCCCTCTTTACAGTTGAATATACTGCTTTGATTTTCATTTGACGATGACCGGAAAAGGCGATGATCTATCAGAGTGAAGATAACTGTAAAATAAACTGGAAACTTATACAGGGCAGTTTTTACATATGTTGCGTGGCCCTGTTATACAGCGAAGCTTGTTGACCGTTTTGTTCTTCTCAACTATTTCCGAGCGTACAAGACCCTGTTAGCCGCACCAAACGTAAATCATCGTCTTGTTGGAATGGAGATCTGGTTTAATTCCGGATTTAGACATATTTTTCGAAACATTCCTCTGAGTTATGTCGACACGGAAATACCGTTTTTCGTCCCCAAAGACAATTCTGTAGAAAAACCTGTCATTCCAGCTGCACGTCGCACGGTACCAAATGTAACATCTAGGAAACCTTGTTTCTTTGTGCGCCACACCCAGTCCACGGCAGAGCCAAACTTACAAAAATTATATACATTCAATATGTTCGCAGCTTATCTTCTTAGGCAATTAATGTTTTTTCTTATCCGAAATCTTCATCGACTTTGGGTGACCGGCTAAGGTAAGGTGCACTTTCCAGGTCTAAGATTGCAACTTTGATATTACCAAACTCTCCAACAATCCTCGTTGTGGAGTCCTTGGCGCACATATCGCAGGCCACTTTTGCAACGCTTGATTTCGATAAAGGACAAAATAGAGTTGGTATTGAGTAGGCGCTTTTTTTTTTAATCTAATACCTTCATTTTAGGCCTGAACTCGACGGAAAATTAGATCTACCTTTTCCAGTTTAATTAAAAGCGATGTATATATATATATATATATATATATATATATATATATAGAACGCAGGGCGAGCTTTCAAATGGAGTACAGCTGATTAGTTTTAATTTGATGATTTTTTTAAAATGAAATCTTTATTCACCAGGACAGTTTACATTTAGCAGGATAATACGTCTTGTGTTAGCGCCGCGTCAATTTCAATAACACGCAATTTTTAGATAATATTGCAAAAATGAACTTTTCTACACCATCGTACACATCGGGGCGTGCGTTGAGCGGTGTTTGATTTGTCGATCTTTGGTTCCTCGGCGAGAAGGGCAGAGAATTAAATGAACCAAATTTATCACCTAGATGATTACAGGTAATCGTTATTGGTCCTATTGCACGCTTAGAAATCGGAAGCTTTTGCTTTTCTAGGATGCTCGTGCGGTCTATTTCGTCCGGTTCGTCGTATTGCCGTCGCAAGAAAGTATTCTAGTGTCCGTTCGTCGCTCTATGGTAACGCCATGTTAGAAATGGAGTTTCTTTTCGAGCCGAGTGGTTATAACAGGTCAAAAGTGATACTATAGTCAGCGCATGGTTCGGGTCATGCTGACTGAACGGTATGTTTCTATTTATGCAGCTAGATCAATTTGTCAAAAGTTGAAATGGTAGCGAAACGGAAATTACGTAGTATATGTGTTGCTTATTACGTATTCTCTAATACTGGTATCCGTTCTAATACGTTCCATATTTGTATAGTTACACAGTATATAATCCTATGTTTTTTTTTGCATGTTTCATTTTATGTATAGTTAAAAGAAGATACCGTCATAGCATGCGGCAATTATCATAAATGATAACTTCAGGAAGCTATCATTTTAGACTATTTTGCTTCTAAATGAGCTGTTTTTTTGCGCCTATTGAAGACTTACTGAACGTTCTGTTCAGCTGTAGGCCTAGTAGGGCATCCTTATGATAAAAATGTATTGGAAAAGAAGACAAAAAGAGTAATGATAGTTGATGGGCTCACGATGCTGCAACACCAGCTTTCAACACTGGCTGGCATGTTGTAGGTCATGACTGCCGTTCACAGTCTAATTTTAAATTTAATTAAAATTCTCTTCTTACATTATTGTTTTAATACATATAGCATTAGTAGTACGTACTTGCACCAAATACATATAGACGGAACTTTTATTGTGGTTGGGCTTTTAGCAGCTATGTATATATATATATAGTTTTTGTGATTGTTTTATATTTTTATCCCAGAGCCGTATTTTCAATCACCTTTAAAGTCAAAAACAGAACAAAAAGGGCCAAGGCCATATCCCCTGAGAAAAAAAAAGTCTACTGAGACAAGCGTCACAGATCCAACGCGGACCTGAATAACTCCCACAGCAAAGGACGCGCCCCTTTTCTATGAGTGATATTCACTTTTATCAGTCGTTTCTTCAGGCAGTGTTCCTTTTTTGAGATTGCGGCCTGAACGTTTTATCTTAGTATAAGCTTTATTTTAACAAGTTCTTTATTAAGTTCTTATTATACGTGAAATTTTCGTTTCTCGAACATATTACATAGAGACACATTAAACGTATGGGCGTAGCTAATTTAATATCCGCCTCAAGCTAGGCGTTTCGGCTGAACGAATTTTTGCCAAGTAAGTAGGTAAACGATTTACCATTGTAGTCGCTCGGTTGACCAAATTTAGATTTAATCCGTAATAAAATAAACTGTACTTACATGTCTTCGACTGACTCGCTGGACAGTGGGACTTCAATCTTCAACGCTAACCCTATAATCATTACGGGGCAGCATGAACCCGAAACAACGACGAACGCTTTATTGACATATACACCAGTTAGATGTTACAAATATGCTTTGATATGATAACAACAGAAATTGAAGGTGGGCTTGAAGGAGGAAGACTCTGAAACAGTGACAAACATCAGTGAGACAGCGTACTCGGGCCATATGAACTCGTTCGAACGTACCTAGTTTCTATTACGCGTGACTGGACTGTTTTATATGTTTTTTTTTCTAGACATTAGAAAACAAGGCACTCTCGCCACGATCTTTCTAATAGCGGCACCGGCAGGTCACAGCGAAATGGCATAATACAACATCAAGGACGAAGTGCAATGCAGAAAAGGACAAGCTAAGTCGGTGTGACGCCAATGGTCATTTATTCAGAGGTTTAAGCATCACAAGTATATTGTTGCTGAGCTAATAGGGAAGACCGCAGTAAACGGGCGCGCTCGGCCTGTGGGGCTTGGGCCAATCATTATGCCTTATTCTCTCCTCGCTGCATTTCACCGTGAAACGCAAAGTCAGAATTAAGGTTTTTCTCTCTCTGCACACTCAGCTGATAACTTTCACGGGTTATTTAACGATGCTGGGCATAAACCTCGTAAGATAATTGGTATCGATTACCGACCGTTGCACTTCGGTTAAATAATGAATCAACTATTATTACTTCACAGTAATACTTACTTAGGAATTACAGGTAACGAGTAGTGAAAGGCATACCCATCCTCTGTTTCGTTCTAGTGATACTGACTGAAAAAGAAAAGCTCCTCTCAGGGTAAAGTTGAAAGTAAGTTCTTGCACGAAATTCGTCCGGCAAAGTTTGTAGCCATTGTCCGGACAAATTGTCTGCTTATTAAATCGAATGATGATGGCAAACTTTCGTGATTGTCTCTGTCATCGCTCTCTTCGGCTTCGTGCGTGCGAACTACTTACTCTTATTCATAAAATGGAAAGGTAACGCATCGAAAAGTTCCTGCCCCTTAAATTGCCAAATCTGACGACTGATATTGCCACGCTCAAAATTGGTCATTCCCTCACAATGGAGCCTAAAGACAGCATCCGGTTGTATGAATTCGCCAAACAAAAGACCACAGCTGATTGTAGCATCAGTTAATTATCAATACTGATAAGGACCCAATAAATGCAGAAAAAATACTAAACGAGAAACTCTTCGAAACGTCATTGAAAAAAAGTTAGCTTATATAGCTATTGAATCAACTGTGACAAATTAGTTACTAGTTTCCAACGTACGACTGCGACCCTATCTTTTACTTTACTCAACAACTGGGAGCGTGGTTGCATGAAAGATATTGCTAAAGCAAATGTTCTGACAGCCACAACTATCCAAATTTGCTCGGTTTCGGGAATATCGTTCTTTCTTATGTCTTTTTGGTTTCTAATTCTCTAAAGTTTGTTCCTTCACATATCTATTTAAGCCTTTTGAGGAGGCCGTTTTTCTTTATCTCACCGTATTCAGACGGTTACTGCAGCTTGCCATTATATGACCCTTTAGCTCGCTTCACCTATATTTTGACCGACTATGGGTCGCCAGTCGCAGAGTTCGTAACGTTCTTTGGTGTCACCATTAAAACAAGTTGTTATTATTATTTTGCAATTCAGAATAAGGGGTCACATACTTAGTATACGCCCGTGTATGAATGTTTGGAAAACTGGAAAGTTATCCTGCAACATATTCGTTGCGACGTACGTTATTTTCACGGATAGACCGTTCATTTTGCCGCATGTTCATCCATGAGCCACTTACGAACAATCGCGGGTTGGGACCATGTTTCAGCGAACCCATCTGTGGCAATCCGGGATTCGTATCTAATTGTGTGCGATGGAGAAACGATATCGTATACTATCTGTACGGCAAAAACTTCCAAGTATTTTCTTTACCTACCAATCTGGCCTTCCTTGATTGAGGTGGTGCAAGTCGCATCGGATAAAAATACGCCGCAGTGTTTAAGCTGTGAACTTATTTTAGTGGCAATGTTCTATAGTAACTGCCTTACGCATCTTTTCCGCAATAGCTTCTTGTTGAAATGAAGAGCTGCGTCCTGTACCATGTCAATAACGATCTGCATCTTAATCGAGCGCCCCTGCTAAGTTCAACGCATAGCCGTTAATTCCTTGACCTTACCTGCGATTCGGTCCTGCTGCTTTAGGAGCTTGAAAACCATCCCAGATGTTGCTGTCGTACAAACAGCCTACAAGGTAGAAAACAACCTTTCGGTCGGCGGCACTTGGAATCGGAGATGAGGAAACCGCTGATGATGCTGCATTCACTGCTGCAAAAATACGACCAAATCGTTATCCGAGACTTTGAGCCTGGTAAACGGTTCGTCGCTAAACAGTAACCTAAACGGAACTATCTAAACAGACACGACAGATCTGGATGTAGGTATAGGCGCGCCTTGCAACCTAGCTTCTGCCGTGAAATTACGAGTCAATTCTCCCAAATACGTTCTCAACGATCAACACAATATGTACGCCAGTCGCTAATACCGTAACGTCTTGCACCTATGCCAAACGCCACTGACCTCTATATGGTTACATCACTACGCGTTCTAACTGGCGCACGTCAGCCGTTATTCTAGCTAACTATAGGAACTTGACTATCGAGAGTTCCAAATCATGGCTGACTGAATCGATCGCTGATTTAATCTGTTTTAATTTTAGCAATTTTTTGTTAGAGAAAAACAGAATTTGCCCTAAACAGAATTGGGCATTTTTAAGCAATATACAGAGTGAAACGAAGCTCTTTTGGAAATGTGAGAAAAGTTTCTCTATAGATGTGCATACATATATTTTGTATCGAGTTATAGCGACGGCGTAGGATACATTCAGGCAACGGTTTGGCGACGGAAACGCCTAGAATGAACGGTGAGCGTTGTTACGATATATTGTATACATATCGTCGAGAAAATGGTTACATATAGGTAGGGAAAGATGGCATACCGTCGCGGGTTTACACCGGTTTCTATACTGGCGTGACACAGGAAAAAAGATTTACTTTATTAAAACAAACACAATTACGTTACCAATCAGCTCGTCAACGTTTATTGCCGTGGTAGGATTAGAACAACTCCTAGGAATATATGTTTAGGAAAACGTGCACGATACCGTTAGTTTTTGCGGATGAGAATACATCGACTTGAGCTTGTTGTTATTTTTGCCTAAGCAAACACTGTTGCTAGAATTTGACGCCGTACGCATACATAAAAATAAACGTAAATTGTCTTTAAAGTTAATAAAGGGTGTCGGCAGCGTTGTGTAGACAACGTATCATTGTTGTTTATTATTCTACAGCGTTAACTTATAGAGCAAAATTCGTTGACCGAGCTCGTTAGGTTTTGTTCCACTAGAGTATTAAAATGCGCATCTATTTGACCTCAAGTGGAACCAATGCAAGGTAGTCTGATACTATCCATTACGGAGGCGTTATTCTTTCCATAGGAATTTAACGTTTGAGCCCTGTGTTATGTCCGTGTGTTCAATGTGTAAGCTAGCAGTCAAGTCAGCTTCAGGCCCTTCACCGTCCCTAGCAAAAAAAAAAAAAAAAAATTTATAAAAGGCTTGTTACAGGTTTAGGTGTCTGTACGATACAGCTGAAAAATCGAAATCACTGACCTGTCGATCAACTGGTATACCTACTATTTAATGCTAATTGAGAGAACACGATAAGTTGTGACGTTCATTTGCAATTCAGTTGAAAGGCTTCTTGCAGCTAGGCAAAACACGCAGACTCACCAATTTGCACGAGAAGCCATACCGGGTCAGAGTTGATGACGGTACTTTGCATGGAAACGGTTCAAAAACTGCTATTTGAATACCTGGATAACCCGTCGGAATAAATTAGTAAAGAGCAGAAAGAATAAGAAAAGTGTTTCAGCCTCTATTCCCTTAACAGGCTGATCAACTATCTAATCGCTTCCAACGAGGCTGATCCCATTAAAAAACACGGAAGAGTCAGTCGTAAGCTTTCAAGGTAGAATGTTAGGCTGGCAGAAAATGTAGCCAACGATAGATAAGAGCTCAGGGCGTTATTGGCGGATATGGGGTTGCATGTTAAAAAAAATTAGAGAATTTCAGTAGAGCATCAGAGTTAGACCTATAGGAACACTGATAAGAATAAGCTTCGCGTTGAAAGCCCCCGAACCGTCAGGTGGAGACGTCCATCAATAAGATGATCGGAGCAATCTATTAAACTCAATACAGGGTTTATCTTTTTCAGGTGTACTGCAGCAATAAACAACAGATCCAAGCAAAGAGACTTAAAATATATGATAAAATATGCATAACAGACATAAAATTACGTACGATGTATGGTATCATGAGTTTGCTGAGTCTATGCTCAATATATCGTATAAACGATACTTCATCGTCGTAGAAAAGGTTTAACGATTATTGAAATTGTTCCTTCTGTTGAAATTGAGTCGCGTTATAACTAGATATAGAATGATATAGGAAAATATATATGAAATTGAATCGTATGCCGTACTGCTTGTTCTGAATATGGCATAACCTACGTCCAGTTTGTTGAGATCTAGAAACTACAATGTGTATAGTTAGCATTGATAAAGATTGAAATTTAGTTTTCTTCCAAAGCATCTGGTGCTTAAGCCGTTAGACATATCGCCTAACATCAAAATAACATAGGTAATCTATAAATAGATTTGTTACGGTGTTGCGCTTCTGGTGCATGCTTCGTAGCAGAAGTTTAGAGGTCTTCGTATTTCAGCTGTAAAGCGTATTTGAGATTTATATATATATATGTATCGTTAGCAGGGCTAAAAAAATGTTTACATGTGATGTTAGGAGGATCAGTAGATATAACTTTAAGGTAAAGATCTTTTAGAGCCATCGAATGGCACTTCAGACTTGTCCTCAAAAGCTACAAGTCAATGTCACGGGTACGTCCTACTTTGACGTCCACGCATTTACTATTGGCTTCTAGCTGATATAGTTTAGGCTCATATAATTCTACTTATACATTGCATACGTCTCTCACTAGAAAGTAGCCAAGTGGTCTTCAGACCTATTAAGAGGTCACAAAGGACCTCCTGAGCTAAGATCACGACGTGAACTTCGCAAACATAACACAGAAGAGAGTGAAACTGTTCAAAACGAAAGAAAGTTTGAAAGTGCTAGCTCTTTTTTCCGCTGCTCTGAGTGTCCTTGCGCCTTTGATGAACATGCTGAATCTCTGGTTTATCGAGAAATCAATAATATGAAACGCAACTGTGTCATACGTATTGACGCTTTCCTGCGTACGTTGCAATGTCGTTATAAGGAGTCAGTAGTCAAATACGCGGATCCATTAATAATAATAGATCTTGAATCACTTCAAACGTATATGGCTTATTAGAAGAAAAAAAGCTCTAAAAAATCTATTAAGAAATGTTTCAACGGCAATTACGCCAACATGGGTGATATGTGGGAAGGGTAATATTTGGGGCAGTTGATATAGCATTAGATGTGTCCTGAAGACCTTGAAAATGCCCCCTAATGATTTCTGCGTCACGTGATTACCTAGTGACATATCAAAGCTATAGGCAATATCATAAAAAGCTAATATTTGATGTAAATCGAAGCGAAAAATTGTGTTTTCATACAGACACATACATAAATATCCTTCCTGATGTAACGATCGTAGGAACCAGTCATGAAATACTATTAAAATTCACTTTCGTGTTTAGTACCGACGAACAATCCTAGCTTTAGTAGGACAACAGCTTGTCGAAAGAGGGCAGTGACCGCCAAATAAACGTTGCCATAGGTTGAAACAACAAGGGAGCATTTTCAGTAAGGGAGTTCAGGGAGTAAAAAAAAGAACCCAGATTTGGTTAATAATTAAAAGTGACCAAAAAATAACTTGCTAAAAGTAGAAATATGCGCATGAGGGTTTCTGATAGCCCAATAGAATAGTATTCATGCGGTAAGCTGTAACATTATCAGGAGACCGTCTGAAGATACGAACACACATATGAAATGAATCAAGAGAAAAGTATAGAATTCCCTTTAATTTATTATTAATTATTAAATTAACTCCTACAGGTTTATAGCAAGAGGTATCGGACGCACCAGCGAATAGGCGTTGCATTTTATGCTCAACGAGGGAAAAACTAGCAACCGCTGGGTCCTATCCGATGGACTCGTTATAATCTTCCAAAGAAAAGTTGCACTACCTGTTCGCTCTTACGGGGGAGAGGCAATATAATAAGGGGCACATATACAGAGCGCAGGGGCAGTGTTAAGAAGAAGCTTTCGACGCAGCACCAACGAGAGCTCAGTTTGTAAATGAGGAAACCTTTTTTGAAAGCGCTTCAGATGTAGCCGTTGGGAACTACCACGAGGAAAAATTACCAGAAGCGAATTATGTAAGTCGTCCGACGGTGTCGCCATTGATGAATGTACGCCGCAACTTATATCGAAGGCGTCTAAAAAGCTAATTGTTCAGCAAAGCTAATTATGGAAAATGACGCAACCTCTAACTCACTTGGTGCACATGTAATTAAAATTAATTCCTATAAAAAATAGCTCCATTGATTCAGACAAATCATTCAGCGTCCATTTTATAGGATGGGCCGTTTTCCGGATAGGATCCGACGAAGAAAATCGTGTAGCAAGTCGAATATTCCTTATCCTATGCCAGGGAGCCAGCGAGTGGGGGCTAATCGGGCCCCCACTTCCTGGCTCCCCGGGCTTGAAGGTCCGGTACATAACTGTAGCTGCAATTGATTGTTGTTTCTTTTAACATGAAACAGTAGCAATAGAGCTGTAGCCTATGTTCAATGCTCGATGTGAATTTTTCTCAGTGATTCAGTGAGCTACAATGAAAAGGTCCGATAAAAACAAACTTCGGCTATTTATTATGCGGTAAAAAAATTCCCTAGATAATATGAGTAGCGAGTTCGGTTGTGTGATTGAGGATAAAAGAGCATTCAGTGATCGAGAGAGAAAGCAATCAGGAGCTCCAAGCCGTTTCAAAAAAGCGTACTGTTAGCACTACCATGCAAAAGATAAACAGATCTATTTATTTTACCCAAGATAAATCTTACTCGGATGGCTGACGAGGTTTAGTAACACAGCAAAAAAAAAACCCGACCTCTATACAGCTTACTAAAAGTTCTACTTAAACTCGAATCTGATGAAAACTATATATAACGGTAAAGAACACCTGAAATCGTACAAAGGATTACCGATAACTCAAAACACCATCGGTTGTCTTCTTTAATGGACATAGAAATGATGACTAAATCAAGTCCAACAACGACTTAATAACTAATAGAGGGCACGCCAAGCCATAATAAGACGGACTCACGTTTATGACGCGTCGAAGTCGCGCGTGCTTCTGTTGCACTCCTGTTGCATTGATGCTTCACTGTATGTACCAATGTATGATAATGTAATAGGTATATTTAGGTAAGGGTTCACTATGAATGTAACTTAGGCTGCATATGAATTCAAAAAAAAAAGCAATAGGGTTTTTTCTTTAATAAATGAGATTCTTCATGATGTATCGATCGGCTACCTCTTCTTTGCTCTTTGGTATTCTAGCTGCATTTAGAATTGTCCGAATAGTTACTTTGTAATGTTCCGTTCAATATTAGTGGCACTAGGGTGCAGTCTCGTATTTGCGGCTATGTCAAACAATTCATTGTTATCATTGCATATACACTGTTCCCAGCTATGCATCATTTACTGACATGAAGTCGGTGCGTCAAAGGTTTGGTGGAGGTACTCTGCGGAAGTCAGCCGACGACCTCGGAGGATTAATTTACTAATACGTAAACTGATCGCTTATGCTATGGCCGACGGATAGCCAGCATGCAATACTTTTACATTGTTTAATCAGGTATGTGCGAAGTACGATGTTCATATTGCCTCCTTCTTCAACGATTTCTACCATCGGGAACAAAGGAAACCTAGATAGATATCGACATGCATCTCAACAGACAATACGATACGAGCCACCTGCAAAAAGCGTCAAAATGAATATGGGAAAATCTACGATATTTCCTAATCGTGCTATATTAGTAAAAGAGAGCCGCTTAGAGAGATTAGTAAACGCCGCTGCTGATGATTTTGAGTAGAAAATTAAATTTCAACGACGACGTTCCCATTAAGATCGTTTGGACAGATGATATCATCCACAGTACTTGCGCTTGAAGCAAAGCAATGCCTCAACGTAGTCGTATTGTTAGGACTGACGTCTGTTGAATGATGGATTGAGCTCGTTTACGTTGAATATGTACGTCCTTTACTCTAGACTGATATTGTACAATGCAGAAGTATTAAGAATACTGCGTACTGTTATATCCAAACGCTGATCAAGACGTCGGGTAGCACAGTTTTGTGTAGCATTGTTTTTTTCCAAGGAGTCTGGCATAATCGTTGCCTCTTCGAATGACCCCCGTAAAAATCAATTTGTTAAATTCCTAAGCGATTCTAAATGCATCAATGTCTGTATACAAATAAGAATCATTCGAAGTCATTTCGAAGTCGTTTGGGAGACTTTTGCTTCTTGTCAGGTTGCGCATTTTACTACAACGAGATCCGCCATACAGTATTTATGTTATGCAGATATCGTTTAGGCAGACTTGAAGCGCACGACGGACTCGAACCCACCCCGACCCAGTATGTGGCTACTAGAACCCTAAGAAGTGGTTTTGCTTCGATTAAGACCTGTGTTAGTCGCTTAGTTATGGCATAGTAGAGAATAAAGTCATCTCTAGATCTCCCAGATAGAACCAAAAGTCAGTTATTTGATTCTCTCGTGAAAAAACAAACACAAATCCACTGTCTGACCACTGTTTTGATAGAGTGGGTTGGATCCTCAGCCACTACAACTGTGGCAGGTTGGACAGGCAGGGCACAAAGCAGGCGGGACTTCTGGGTCGTACAAAGGACAGCTGGGTAAGATTTGGTCAATTTAACATCTCTATTAATCATTTAAAAGATAATGACACTTGTATCTTTGTCGTTTAAATTATCTAATAACCATAATACGTATAGTATGTGGCCGTAATGTCCGCAGAAGGAACTGCAGAACCTCTCTGAATACAGCGAAGGCCACAAGGCGAAGCTGACAATTGGAGAGAGCTAGGTTATAATATGCGACGTTATTTACCACTAATAGACTGAGCGCAACGGAAAGATTACAAACAAAGCTATAAAGTCGTATACCTTCAAACGACACCTTTATCATTACGCTACACAATTAAAATCGATCATTTTTCCAAAGGTCCTCAACGTGCAATTTGTTGGCGTCCCCCATTGCACTATGCCTATTATAAACATTAACGATTATATCTAGAATTCACGTATTGTCTTGGTGACGTTTACAGTTAAATATACAATACATCATGACTCGAGTTAGGGCCGATCCGTTTTGGCGATAGGTTATGTATGCTCTCCCGTTGGATAATTCTACATTTAAGGTACTAATATATATAACCTTTAAAAGTGCATGGAGGTATAAGGGGTCTCTTGCGGGCGCAAAAAACGTTCCATCTACTTAATACTGTCACCGGAGGCACTGTCGATAAGCGTCAAGGTAAAAGCAATGCTAATCATCGCCACTGTGTTATTATTGATATCACTGCGGTAGTGTTTAATAGTTGACTTGTAGAGAAAGCTATTAGAGTATTAGACATCGTTAGAGCAGGCAGAAATGTCCTCTTAAGATCCATAGTGCCCTTTTACTTCTCCTTAAAGTTTGTGGTACAAAGGATTTGCCGCGAGTTGACGTTAAGTGGCTAGAGGGCAATAGAGCATGTATTAAGGCAGGATAAGGAACGTCATAAGCGCAATTTCGAAAACATAACTACAACATTACTACTATAACATTAAGATGTATTGAACGCAGACTTTGTAATGGCGGTAGGTCAAGAACCGGTAGTCCTGGGGACGAGAGCTAACCGAAACTATGTTTATTTTGTGTTTGACCTCAACGGCTACTTCATGTACAAAACCTAATTCTTTATCATCCATACCGAGATGACCAAGGTTAATCTCAGGACAAAAATTGATTCATACGGGTATTAACACCTTCCTTTATTTACATAGCTTCTATAATAGTATGTAATGCCGTTACCTAGATTTAGCACCTTGATCTGTTTCGATGAGAAGCTTGGCCATTCAAGCCCTTGTAGGACACGGAGCAGCGGTATCAGCTGTTAACACTTCAGCCGATTTCGTAGCTGCATAGGGTCAAACCGAATCATTTTTGATAGTGACTCGTTTAAGGCTCGAGACAACTTGCCGATTGCGATCTTCTCGTGCAGACATAATAATATTATTGAAAGACCATATCATTTGCAGAAATATAACAAATAACGTTTTACGTACATCTATAAGAACACGGGTCATTGTCTAGAGGGCAAAAAAGCTATAATAATTTTATCCGTAGCCTGAATTTGAACAATTAATTTACTGCTATAAATTTTGTACTGATTGAGAAAAGGTTAGATTTTCCAAGCAGTGCCCATTCTAACACACATGTCCGACACAGCTGGCGGACCAAAGAGTAGATTACTAACAATTACTCCGACAGGTTCTCTATATAAATAAACAAGTGTTGGGATTTAACAATCTACTATCTTCAATGGCAAATTTATCTGTTATTTGACAATTGACTGACGCCTAAAGTAATTCATTTGCCGAATTAGAGTCTCTTAATGCAATTAAATCTAACTGGTATAGTATTTATGTCACGATCCCGCCAGCGGGAGGTTTATTATTTTAAAAAAAGTTAAAATAACTAAGCGACCTGTCCGTTCCTGTCAAATTAAAGTAAGGCATCGTATTTTTTTTCCATATTCGGTTATCTTCAGCAATAGCGTTAGACAAATCTTAGTCCATATAGACCTATCCTTCCCTATATGGATTTCCACATGCATATTTCTACTCTACAGGCACGAAGTCCATAAATGACCCTTCGATACGCAGAACGTTTGATATAATAGCGAATTTTTTAGTCATTCTTCATTTTGTATTTAGTACGTAATATGTCAATGTGTGTATACAAACATGCGGATACAGGAATTGTTAATTGGGACTAAAATGTTTTTAAGCAAAAAAGACAACTTGACGCGGGCCTTTAAAAGGACCTTGACCCTAAGAGCTGTTCCGAAGTTTTTTGACTTTGTCCAGTCGAGGCCGACTAAGAATTAAAACAATTTTGCCACGATCCGTATGGCTATCCCATCAAATGAAGTTTTTGCACCTGTTGAAATAGCAAAATGTAGACTTTACGTGGATGACAGCTAGGGCGCTCCTTGTTCACAGCATGCCCTGCCGTCGCGTTTCGTTTGACACAAAAACAACTCACGAAGAATAGTGATCTTTATGGCCATTACCTTTAAGTATCAACTTGTCGGTTGTCGTTTGTCAGGAAAATACTGTTACAATGTATTCTAAAACAGGTACAATGCGTGAAGGCCATTTATGAGTAGGACTGTATATTCGTTTAGTAGCGACGAAACAGCATTTTACCATTTCGGTAGGGCTGAACAGGCCAGGCCTTGTGATATGTTTAAGCCGTGCACGGCTTAAACATATCACAAGGTAAAACCAGTATATATACACTCACGTTGTATAGGTGGTCGAATAACTAATGTAAGGTCCATGCACTGTCACGAAAAGTAGGACACTCCACCCAACAATTTGCTGATAGAGCCTGGCGTTCGTCGCCAATGTACAAGAAAAGTGACTGATGGCCTGGTGTTTGTCCCGTAGAGCTGGAAAATTTGTACCTTTTACGAACTGGACATTGTTCAGCCCCATCGTCCTTGAGCTGGCCGGACTTAGTTCATGTGTATCACGTTGGCTTTTGCGAGAATCTAAGGTAGAACTGGTAAAAAAACAGTCGTCTAAGACGGTTGCATCAACACACGAAAACGAAGCGTGTTCAGAGAGCCCGTATGTATATGAAAGACTATGGCCACTTGATCGATGCCCTCTTTTCCGTTACAAGTGCTGTCTGCGCTGTGAATAGAATGCGACGTAGGTGGCAGCCTGCATACCCAACGCTAACATGTAGCTAAGTTGGACTGTCGTTTGAGCTGAGCCGAAACTCTTTTCGTCCGATAAGAGTCATAGGTCCAATGTCATTTGCCGCTGAGATCGTATATACCGACCTTGACCGACCGCCAGGGAGAGCCAATGGTAGGCTAAAATACACCCGATAAAAAGTTATCTTGCCACTGAAGTTCGTCTGTACCAGGCCTGTACATAGTAGAACGAACAACCTAAACAACTAGAAAAACTCTAGGGCCCGACAGAACGATGTTGATACTCCTTAATAATCCGAATCCTGTGCTTGTAGGGAATGCGTTTCCGTTGTACCTGTGGCACGACTCTCAGCGAAAGACCGGACAGTGTGAAACAGTGCGTGCGTGGTGTGTTTGTCCTAGAAATAAGGAGAAAGTAAAAAAAACCGAACCCCATGACCTCCGGGCTTGGCGGCTCTGTGCCAGGCTTTTCCGCTGTTGCTGTTTCCAGTAGATTCAATCAAGTATATTATAGAAATCAATGGAGACGCAAGCGGGACTGCGTCAAGGCCTGTTTACAGGAATCGCTGTTGGTTCAAGCCTGTGAGACGACTGAAGTTTTTAGGCCGACGCCAATAGATAAGAAGTTCGACACATATACTATAAAGATTCCCTCACCCGATGTCAATGCCGACGTCGTCGTTTTCTCGAGACCGTTACACTTGAGCTGTGATAATAGATATACAGACACAGTCAGGTGTCATCATTACTCAGTGAGCAGATACATTAACTTGAATCTTTTAGGGTTGAAAGCTTTGCTAAAACTGAACTTCGAGAAAAAAATCGAACATTAAACTGGATAGAGTATCAACGAAATAGTTTTGTTCTATCGTTGTATACATATATATGGATAATACATGGATGGGATTTACGTTGGCCTACATTAAATGGCGCTGAAGGAGTTAGTACTAATATATAAATAACCATCATACTATGCAACAACTCGAACATCAAAATCATTTTTAATTCATTCATAAGTGTACTGAAGTTGTCCTTTTCATCTGACAATACTTGAATTTCGTAAGTTGACTGTCTGCAGTTTTCTTCCTCTGATGATAACCTATTCGATACCTACTTGGTGCATTTTGGTGAACTTTGTAATGCGTTTCTGGCAACGCCCGAGCACACGGCGACAAAAAAACAATATATATATATATATACATAGATCATCTAATGGTTTGCTTGTTCACTTTGTAGACATACTGATTGCAGTTAACTTTTATTCTGGATTGAACTTAGTGTAATAATTTTAATTTGACCGTAGATTAAAAACTAGATAGTGTATGCCAGTCTAGAACAAAATAGACAGATTTATATCCTAATCCTCCACAAAGCTACGAACACGTAGCAGAATGTAGTAGATAAGATGATATGTTTGCGGGATAAAGGGCGACATGTGGTCTTTGTGTATCTTCAACTCGATATTAGGAATCGAGCCTCTAAAATACAACGATATCTATCGAACTTTCACTATTCACAACATCAGACACACTTATGGGTCGCACCGCTAACGTCCAGCTTCTTTTGACCGCCCTTACACTTCCATATGTTCTTATTACGGCTCCGCAATGCCAACGCCATCGTGTTACCTTTCCCGCATCGGCCGATCTAGGCCTAGCGCTGTGGCAATACGCAGTAGCTACACGTCCAACTAGTTAAAGGTAATATTTCCTAGTGCATTTGTCACAGTTGTCTCATCATCGCGCCCGTGTTACACGCACATGTCTGCGTTTACCGGGAAGGCGGCGCGCAGATGGCTGAAGAAAACTGCCGAGGCCGTGGGTAGCTGGGCCGTTGGGCCGGTTGTTGTAATTACTTCACACGAAGTCCACTTGTGATTTTCATTAGAATACATTCCAATTTGCTCTCGCTCTGCTTGAGCTTGGCTGGCTCGTCCGTCGCCACCTTTCCCTTCCTCAAAGTGCGTGCGAGGTTTTTGTCAGGCTGGCTTTTTCATCAGGTCGCGCAGCTCATTGCGCCGTCGGCGTGTCGGTGGCAGCTTCAGTTTACGCGTGAAGTCAGCAACCAGCAGTGTCAGGGCAGAGCGACAGAGTCGGTGGGCCGCTCATCGCTGCTACCGACGCCGCCGTTTCCAAACGAATTACCATATAGATAGGGAAACGGCTGCTAACCTCGTCCTGAAAAGTCGCAGCTTACTTTCACATCCTGCTTTAACCTATCCTTCAGAATCGCACGCATTATTCAACCGATAAGAAAGGGTTTATACGTCCTTTCTTCTACCAACCAGCGCCCTTTCGCGTTCTAAGCTCAAGCCATCCGCCGCCAGTCACCCCCAAATGCTTCAGTGCCTTTAGCCCACCTTAGTTCACCCACTCTCTCGGTCATGCTATTCCTTTTCATTTCTACAAAGTTCCCTTGTATATAATAATGACCCTGAAACAAGCCGTGGCGAAGTCCTATTTTACAACGAGCAGGAATCGGCCGTCAGCCTTGAACAAGTACACAGCACCAGGGGAATGAACGTAAGCGAGGGCTCGGTGTTTTACCACGCAGATTGTTCCAAGTGAAGAACAAACGTTAGGATCGAACTGTTTTGACTACACAGTGGACGAGGTTGTACCTAGTGGATTCGCTTTTCTTTGAGAAACTGCAGCCTTTTTCTTCCTGCCGCTTTTCTGTGTTCAACAGGGTTTTTGCTCCCTGTACGGGACCGAACTGAAGAAGTAGAAAGAATATGGAAGTTATCAGTAGGTCTATAAGATAGCCGGCATCCCGAAGATAGAAGGAATGAATGGGTTCGAAAAGGGAAGCTCACCAATCCGGCTACATTAAAGGAATTGTTTGCAATAGAGAGCTTTAATCACAAGTATAATATTCTTCTTCGTAGTTGACAAACTGGCCATTTGGTGTACACTATATAGAAGACTGGTTAAAGCTCTATAATACAGTTGCAAACAGCTGAAAATATGGCCCGGTATCCATAATGTTCTGTAGTATTTTGGGATATAACGGTTTTCGTTTTTTGAGTTCCCACTTAACTGTTATAGATTATATGATTAGATATATTTGAAGACAAGAAGGACCTTAAAGAAGTGTTCGGACTTATTGTGAGTCAATTTACTAACAACCTGTTCTAATTATTTGTTAATGTGACCCTATTGTTGGGTAACATGTGTAGGTTAATAAGAAAAGCCACAGCAGTAAAGCAGTTTACTGTTCGTTCTTGTATGCCACTGTATTTGATTGTCGTTTCTCGCAGATCGAAGGCGTCTATCATGGAAATACGCTTTTGAAACTGCTTTTGCCAATTAATTTTCTAGGCAGTCAATTTCTTCGTAAAATAACTGGCTTATAAGTGTTTGTTTCGTATGTGTTTATTACGTTCAGATACTGCGAATAATAACAGAACACGGCTCCGGAGACGAGCATATTTTGCAAAGGTAAAAATTAAGAAGTCGACTGTTGCTTTGCGATACTCAATTTGCGGAAAACATCTTTTTTTGGCTGCCAAACACGATCCCTGCCAAACGCATTTCAAGGTAGAATTGTACAGGTGCTAATACCTATAGAATCCGGCCGTTAGCGTCGCTAATTCATAATCAATTTCACCTAAGGAAAACAGGCTTTAAGGAAAATAGGAGAATACGTATTTTTAAAATGAAGCAACCAAACCGATACAGAGACAAATGAATTTTTACTTCATTTAGGTTTGTGCTACTGTTTAGGGTCACTTCGAACTCCACCAATTTTGAACCTTTTTCCTGTCTAGTCTAGTCATTGCTAATTTACCTTTGCGGTTGCAAATCTTAAATTTAAAACCAGTGTCCAGGCTAAACTCGCGAACTCGATCAGAGTCAAGCGTAAACACTGAGAACGGTCCAATTGATTGTTTGCTGGCTATACATTACTTCGGGGCGCTCTTGCTATATTCCCATCGTACTTCGTCAAAGTTTGCTACTCGTGTGCAATTCTATTTTAAGGCATACTGGTACATAGTCCCAGTCACATTAAAGGTGAGCCTTATCAGCAGGCGAAATTCCTAGCTCGCTTGCTGGAGACGCAACTGTTTCAATGGCATAGTCAAACTGTCAAAGAAGTACAGTTGATGTCGTCCTAATCCCTGTTTATTGCCAACCGACGTTACCAATGCAGGACAACAGCGACGGCCTGCTTCCGCCTATCTACCCTCCTGCTGGGACCTGTACAGTAACGCCTCGCCTACAGAGACAACGACACCAATACGTGTCTGTGTGTTGCGACTGAAACGAGGGATGGCTACGCATGAGCGCAAGGATCGTTTGCTATTTTAATTCTATTCTAGAAATAGAAACAGTACATCACCTCTAAGAGCAGGGCGCATTTGTCCCATCATTTTAAAAACGATTCGACCCACACTCTACGTTGTAATGTGAATATATAGCCTTCATTGTTCAACTTTTGCGGTGTTTATAAACATATTCTGGCCAGACTGGAAGGGATCAAGCAAATTCTATGATTTAAGACTAATCCCTAGGTCGTAATTTTTTGAAAGGCCTATAAAGCTACTGAACCGCAGCGTCCATTAACTACGCAGTATTTGGGCACAGGAGTCAATATTTTCTGCGGAATCGTGGCGGTAAGGCCAATGCGTGTCAGGTAGACCTTCTTTTATAGATTTCTTTATTCTTATATATTTAAATAGAAATGCCTTATAGATGGGAAATCACGGAGGCGGTTGCTATTGCGCAACACTGGCTATATAAGGGATTCTAAGTTGATTTTGAACTACTGCACTGTTTTGCTTACTACGCCGCAGTTCAAGCATAAACAGATTACTAACACGGCAGTTTGTGTCAGATTGCCATTCGGTAGACATACTAATGACGAATGTCGATGCGCGCATGGTTTAATAAAACTTCTGATGATCTCGATTATTTTAGCTAAGCTTCCATTAACCTGATGAAAAAGTATTCTATCAAGCTCAGTGATTAGGCCCTCTGGCAAATTTGTATACTTTGTCATAGAGTAGGAGTACAAATAAGTCATCACGAACCATTTACATATTTCTAGATACCATGATGCCTTTTGTCACAACCAGTAGCACATCTCTTCCGCCAAATTTAGGGCTACGCCTTCTTTCACGTTTCTTTGTTATTCAAGATTCATCTTCATTTTCAAACATAGTTTTCAGAAAAACAATATTCTCCGATCTTCAAAAATCATCCTTATCTACTTTTCTCCGTTATCTTCGCAACGGTTTTTCTTTTTTTCATTTAATCTTCCATTTCCTTCGTTCGTTCGTCATGAATATAACGAGCCGCCACGTAGAGGCTAGTGTATTTGCTCACGTCCTCATTAAATAGCATTGGGTTTTGTTCTCTTAGCGTTTTCCACTAAGAAGCAGACAAACTTCTCCCACGCATCGAAGCATTCTCCAGAGCAACTAGAACATAACTAACAATGTACGTGATTTGCCGACTGGGCTGGTGGCTAAAGACTGTACTGGCAACCAAGCGGGACAGTGCGACCGAGTCTTCTGCTGTTGCTAGTCCTGCTGAGCTTCTTTGCATCTCGGCTTGTTTTTCCCATTGTGGATCTCTCTTCGCCGTTGCCCTGTTTCGTCGCCATCGCGTAATGCGTGATTGTGTTTTTCCGCCTCGCTTTGGGTTCCGACCATGACTTTCCCTTTTTAGTTCACTCGTCCTGTTTAACGGGCTATATTTTTTCCTATTTTTTGATGGCAATGAATGGCTTGATACGAGTAACTTCGCGGTATCCTACCGATAACCCCCGGCGTTTTTCAACCAAAGAAACTTAACGAAATGCAAATAGAATATACCGAGAAACTTTCACAACTGTGTAAACTGTGTTAAATGGCTTATAGGCCGAAATCGACGCTTTATAGTTGTACATGTAGTCAGACTCGCCAGGTTTAATACGTAAACGAATAAGCCCACATGTTTCGTTTATCTTCAAGCTAGATCAACGTGTACTTAATACATCTAAAAACTAGCTCTTTACCCCTTTTGTAGTGTCGCTTTTTCCTTAGGTAAGCGTCTTTACGTGCGCTTTGCGTGCACATTTTGACGGTCGTTAGAACATTGAACGCCGCTGCTCCTACTTGTTTGTCTCAGCTAGCAACGGCCCGCTTGTAACCTTCAGCAAAGCAAGAGGGGAAACGATATTCAAATTTAATTAGCCAGCTTTGTCAGCAGCCGTCGACAAAACGGCAGCCACATTTCCGTGCAGATTTCTCTAGCTTTCGATAGTCTCCTTTTATAAAGGGGCTTGAGCTTCACGCTCTGCTTCACCCCTTCAACCGAATCAGCTCAACGAAAAAAAAAAAACGCTCAGCTTATCGATGTTATCTCGTGCGCGTCACGGCTGTGCTGGTATCGGTGTGCAAACATTAATGAATCTCGAGATAAGGTAGACATATCCTTGCGTTATGATCAAACTCTAACCGGAACTACCGAGTTCGCGTCATATTGTCAAGACAGTAGAGTTTTTTGTTTCATTGTTTGTTTTTTGTGACCAACTAGTGTATGAAACTGCGAACTGAATGATGACGCGTTCATTGATACGTCATTGTGGTACATTTTTATTTGTATCGGATATATGTGAACGAGTGAACCAGATGTGATTTAGGCTATTCGAAAATGTCAAGCAAGTGTCACATAAGAGTCCCTTTTGGGCCTAATAATTGACAGCGTACCTGAAACTTTTCAGAAAAGTAACCTTATTCCCATTTCGCTTTTATCAAAGTAATCACTCTTTTAAAAAACACTCATACGAGCTACATTCTCACGTAGATGGTGCTCTCAGCTACGATTATACTACGCCACCTAGTTCACTCAAGGCCGCTGGTGTATAGGGGCTGTGGATGTCATTGTGTAGGGCATTCAGTATTCTGATTAAAGTCACACATTACATATGTTTGGGATTACACGAAACTTGATATTTCTTTCTTCGATGGCATGCGACGGTCCTGATTTGGTGTCAGACTTCTTTGCTATCAGGGTAGCAACATGACGCTTCTGAAAGTTGAGCCCCACCGCGCATTATTAGACCACTCATACAACGGATGGCCTACGATAAGGTCCGCCGCGGTAGGGCGCGACAACGCTGTTAAAGCGGACTGTCTGACAAAGCATCCTTGACGCAACAGTTTGCCCACTGTATGCGGGCTACTATAGAAATGATTTTTTTGCCCCGACTAAATGATGACTTTGATTTGGTCAAACGAAATAAAGCCTACTAAATCCTTATTGACGTTGAAGAGGATGACGTCACGGGACGGGATGTTATTAACAACGATCTCTTAATCTAACCGATCCGAAAGTGTGCGGGAAAAAAAACGGAAATCGTATGCAGGAGGGCTCTACAATGCGTTCAGAACATTCCCTAAACTCACAGGTGCAAATACGGCGTCGGTTAAAATTTGCCCTTTGCTGAATTGAAATCAGGTGGCTATATATATACCATTCTACAATATATACCATATAGGCAATTTATTATAGAATAGCGTCCGCTTAATAATTTCCTCGAATTAAAAATTATTTATCGTTAAATCAATTGCCACGTTTGGCTCTGCTCCTCGATAAATTCTTAAAACTCCCCACAACATCTGCATTTATCCTTGATGAACGCTTCCTTTTTTTGATTTCATAGAAATACACGATTAACAGGTCCAATTTTTGATTTGCATTAACAAACTTTGATCATCTGCGCGCTCGTTGGAATCTTTCATTTGGGAAGTGTTAGGCACCTCAGATGCTAACATTTCAGCCGTATATATATATATACTCCTGCTTACAAGGACCTTTTGCAGATGAGTCCTTGTTAGAGTATTATTGGTTTAGCCAGACATGAGGGCATGTATTTTTATACCTGATAATCCACCAGCTATGCTAGAATGCTGATTCCGTTCTTTTCTTATCGGCCTCTCAGCAAACGTACAATGGCAGACCTGCAATAGCTTTTCAGCAAGATTCTCGGCGACTCAGTAAACAGCTCGGTTTCTTGACAAATCCTCCAATTCATCTGATCCAACTAAACTAACAATATGCGCTTGTAATTATGAGTACTTATATAAGAGAGCTAGCTGCTACGGCTTGTCCACATTGTTATTTAACCAAGAACAGCCTCCGCTATGACCCAGCTAACTATACATGCCTAGGAAACGCACAATTTCTCCTTAGCGCTGCAGTTGTTCCTCAGTGCTAAGTACAGCATCGTCAGATTTGGCCTATCCAGGCAAAACTGATTCAGGCAAATCCGACACGTGAACTCTGAATCACATGAGCCAACACTCGGTCTTATTTTTTTTTCTCTCCTATTCATTCGTTATCTGATATATGCATATGCAATTCTCAGCCCAGGGTCGCCCATGCGCTTTGCCTAACGGCCGTTAGGGGTGCTATTTATACAGAACAGCGGAAATAGTGTAAGAACAGCTGCACTGAACCCTAAGAAAAAAGACGGAAAAGTACCGAAATAAGAAATAAACGGAACGAAAAAGTCTAGACGAGCTTTTCGTGAGGATGAGAATGTTGACCTCCTACCTACGAAAATCTTCTCTATATCGCAGATGATGACTGTTCCGTATCCACGTATTAGATGGCTGTTTGTGCATCTCCTTTGTAACTGTGTATGTGCATGCGTTGGGTAGGCGTAGGAGGCGAGTGCTATGAAGCTGCGTGTGCACGCTGAAGTGAGCGACAATAGTGCACGCGCGAAGCTCGACCGCGATCCATTCTATGCTGATGCTTCATTGAGATTATGCGTGTCGTCGTCATCTTATGAAAAATAGCCATAATGGATAATAATAATAAAAAATAGCAGAAAAATAACAACTTAAAAAACGCATA
The DNA here is from genome assembly GCF_002532875.2 of Varroa jacobsoni. Classification (NCBI taxonomy): domain Eukaryota; kingdom Metazoa; phylum Arthropoda; class Arachnida; order Mesostigmata; family Varroidae; genus Varroa; species Varroa jacobsoni. Next base: position 85,349 of record NW_019214572.1, read on the forward strand.
AAAATCGTTTTGTGCCCCATACAATATGGTGTGATGAAAATTTACCACTAGCTCTGATAAATAATGATATTATTATTAGTACTCAGTTTTCTTTAATATTATGAATGCTAGGAGAAATTACACTGTTTCTTAAATAAATATCTAAATAACAACTAGTAATGGAAATGGTACCATATCCATATTAAATCCCATCCCTTTCCATTTCATTTCACAGTGAAACAAGTGCTTTTAATAGACCCTACCGACCTGCAGCGGGCGTTGTGAGGTAGCTCGGTTACAATATTGCCTGGTCCCCCGGTTTCAATATTTTGCCATTGATCACCACATCAATGAGACCTGTAACAGCTCCAGCTGCAATTTCAGGTCAAGAACCTTATGTTGAATGGTTGTCATTTACCAATACTTTATTAGACTTTATCTATCAGCAGCAGCAACTAATATGTCAAATACCTATGATGCAGTAAAAAAAAAATCAGTGAGTTGAACAGTAAAAGATAGGCCATTTGATACTGTTTAATTAAAACAATATTACTGTTTCCCACCGTAAATGCCCCGCCAAGGAAAAATATTTTCGACCGTAATGGCAGTGGATTTGTATTGTGGTCAGACTGCCATATGCTGATCTGTCTAAGCCATTGATTGCTTCGCGGAACCGTTCTTCTGACCCGTATCACAGCCCGTAGCAATCCGTCCAACGACAGGCCGATCGTCGCGTTGATCATTCTTCGAAGCTTTAGAAAATAATCAGTCACCTCAAATGCCATCCATTGAAGCATTGAAATAATGTCGACAAGGTGTTTCTGGTCGGCAGCTTCGCCAGACTGCCTCTCGGGCGCTTCCGCACTTCGCCTACTGCCTACATTGGCATCGCCCGCATTTGAGATCTGCTATCCTGTACTATGTTTTGCTACCTTCATCGATAGCGATGGAATAGACAACCGGAAGACGATGAAGCGAACAAAGCTGAAGTTGGAGCGAGGGGTAGAGGGTAGTCGATACTGAGCACACTTTTTGTTGAGAGGTCTTATTCACATACACATATCGTTTTTCCATCATCGGTGAGCCGTTATGTCCATCTCGAAACTGAGACAGCTCCAACAAAGGTTGTAGGCCCCAGAATCATTTGTGTTAGCCCAACTGCATGCCATAGCGCTTCGGGCTGGACGGTAGCTAAAGAACGAAAGATGGAGCCAGAGCGGTCAACTTCAAGTGGCGAACTCCGCAAACCTTAGGAGGTAGTGAACGCGCATCCAAATTGTACTTCCTAGCTGAATAGGTTTTGCATCGTCCGCTGCGCTGGGAAAGTCATGTCGATCGTCAACGGTCACAATCGAAAACAAAATGCACTGGCCGAAGGAGGTATCAGGACGACCATATGTGTAACTCAGTCGACCTATAAGAGTTAGTCGTATATGTAAGTTGGAGTGAAGATAGATCCGCATCTATGTGGCGTTACTGTATGAGAGCAATTGCAAAATTAGTCAGGATGTACCTTGCTGACGAGTCAGATGGAATAACGTCAATCTAAATTTGCTAAACTAGAAATGATCTTTAACAACAAACCCAGCTGTGGAAATGAAAAGTATATTCCTGTTTCTTTCTTTTTCCTAACTATTTGATTTAGACACGTTTGGATCAAAGGCAAACGAACATAAATAGTAAGATCTTGCTACAGGTAATGGCAGCCGATGGCGTGACGATCATAAATACATTATGCCACGTCCAAATAAATATCTTCGATCTACCTGGTCATAATTGGACATGTGATAACGTTTCTAAAATTATTTGCCTAAGATAGGCCCATTCATGCGCCTGCTGTCGTAAAGATTGGCATTACTAGCCCCCGACGAAAAACGGAGTAAGAAAATGCAATTAACTTTAGGTGCTATATTGAAACAACACTTTGGGCCTTCTATTGTTATTAACTAAAAGAAAAGTCGCTAGTACTTTAATGAAAAACAAAGTTTGCATCGACTTCAACTGTATGCGAATTGTCTGGTTGATTTTCCCTCATTATTGCCTAGCAAAACAAACGTTTGACCGATATTAGTTTATTTAACTTACGTCGCCTGACGGAGGGCTATTTGGTTTCCGAATCGCTAGAATTTAACGATAGAAATTTATGTAACGAATTAAAAACTGCGAAAAATAGATCAAACATCGCTCCCCTATCGGATTTATTCGAAATCAGAACAGAAGAACATAACTAAATACTTATGCTTTACCGTTTAATTATCAACACGTTACAGGTAGTGTAGTACCGTACATTATAGAGCACACACATCGATTTCTACGAATACATCTTGGAGAAGAACCTGACAGCTTCTACAATTTGCCATTAATCTGACTCCACGTAATCTACTCATTTTTGGACCGCGGCAGATGGTTCCAACGGACTGATAATGGTGCCTGATGTGGGGTTTAAGAGCAATGTACATTGTACATGTGGCTAATAGTTGAAACACTTTGTTTACTTCTCTGGTGCCTCAGCTCGCTAAAGCGAAGACACGTTACACTTAGATTGGCCTGTGTCTGGGTATGTTTACAATAAAAGGTTAACTTTTTTGTTATGGGGTTGTTATGGGGTTTTTGTTATGGGTATGTGTAGATGGAAATCTCAGCTATTCGATATCGTATTTTGGCTTTGGCAACAACGTAACTAATCTGAATAAGCGTATGGATTTTCTACAACATAGCGATGATGAAGCTTTTAAGACTGATCAGAGAAGCAGGGTTGTCGTCGATAGTGAACATAGTTTTTTTTTCTTCGAATACATTTGATTTAGTATATCCGGCTTGTAGTCATCTGACGTGTTAGGAAATTTCCTATTGAGCTCGTTTCTTCGCACATAGCATTTAGGTTGTACGCGGATATTAAGACTACTAGAAGGTTCAGTATAGCTAGCACAGGTATTACGTTCAGTTTGCAGCATAGACAATGGTACACTTTGAATAGTTATACGTACCAACGCTTTTGAGCTATATTACAGGCAAATGGTGAATATTTGACAGGCACGCTGGACAACAATAGCATACGGGAAACAATCATGTAGAACTATGATACGTTTATTACAACATTTCTGCTAGGCCTTTAAGGAATCAAACTATGGAAATAAAACGCACTTGGTTAGTCTATACCAATCGGCTCGCTCAGTGCAGCGTCCGACAGCGAGTCACGTTAACGGGTTTCGCTTTTATTAGAAATCAATTTAATTAGAATCAAAATGAATAGAGTTTCAGCGCAGTGAATCAGACAGTATCGAACGGCTATGTGTTCTATGGCCGGCTTCTTTGAATATTCATTTGGAATTTAGCAGTCTCTTACTTTCTATGGACAATAACAATAATAATAGACAATGTTTAGTCCACTCATACATACGCCGGAAGTCATTCCTCCTTTGCACTCGTCACGGACCGCAAGCCTCTACTGGCCAAAATTTCCGACGAAGGGCACTTTTTGTAATTACGAAGCGTATACCCGTCGACACTATAGATTCCTCGATTGCACTGGCTGCAGAGGATTTCACAGCGTGGGCACGCCGAAATGCGGCGGAGATAACCAGACGAGCCTCGGATTTTTCGGCACAACTATCTCGCATCAATAGCCTTCACCCTGAAAGTACCCTTTGTGCCATGTTATCAACTTCCCGAAGCATTATCACATACATCCTAACTCTCTACAGAAAAAAAAAAAAAAACTGGAGTTTTACGGGTACGAATTGAGCCTAAAACTAACACAGCTGCCCACAGCTTCTAAGCGGCGCTTGATTGTCTAATGCAGATGATGATAAACGGGTCGTCAGGTCGGTACGAACTCCTCGGGAACTGCGTGGTACAAACGAGCTGAAATGACTTGCCGATCAATTAGGGAAGGCTTACGGGGCTGCAAAGGCAATGTCAGCATTATTACAATAATTATAAATTCCTATTATGAAACATAATTTGATCATCTCCAATCGTCTGATGCGCCATAGAGTGCAACAATGACGCAGGTAGTTCATATTGAAACAAGCAGGATTCAAGGGTCATCTCCGTCGTTCGTTGCCTGTAGGCCTTTCGTTTACTCGCTCGAGCAGAGGCCAACAGCCATACTTCTATATGGCGGACGAAAAATACACTCATAGGGTTAATGGAAATGCAATAATGGCCAGAGGTACACAGTCACTAGCTTCTTTCCCCCCATACGAGATAGGGAAGCATCATAGAACAGTACTTCTTCTTTCTTTATCATTACAGCTGCCATTTTCAGTTTGTTTTATGTTGCCAGTGGAGCGTTCGTCATCAAGTGCACGTTCGCTCGGCCCAACATTCTACTTCGAGCAACAGACATAATAGTACCAATAGCTTGCCGCGTGGGAATAAAGGAAATGCCCATTGGTACGTGCCGCGCCGAATTTCAGTTATTTGCGCCATTTATACCGCACGCGCAACGGAGGAACTGCCCCAGTGTGTGGTGTATAAGCGAAATCGACACTTGATCATGGTTTTGTACTGTGTCTGGTAAAGGACAATGATACAGTAAAACTCGTCTCAGCTGGCTCGTACGCTTACAGAGCAATATCGAGATGTGGGTTGCCCCAGAAAACAAATTAGCCCATCGCATTTTTACCGTCAGTCCACAACCATGTTCACGCACATCTTTACGGAATTTCGGATTGTTTTCTACTATCGATAGATACTGTTAAACAGTTGTGTTGTTTTTTCTCACACGAACTAGACTCTGAGCTCTAGATTGGGTTTCAAAATCGGGGCTGCTTATTTGCAAGCAAACAAAACTTTCGAAGGGCTTTCAAGTTTGTTTAGCCATACTACAACCTTACGGTAAGGGCAGACAACGAAGTTCTCACGAAGCTTAACTTTCATGCCTGACATGTGCTTTGGAAAATAATACAGATCGCAATCGTCAGTTGAACATCTCGGTCTGATTCGTCGAGCAGGTGCTTAAAAACCTAATTGCCCTCACGATAGAGTATATGTTCCGTAGAGAATCCGAAAGTGGCAAAACGGAACAGACCGGTCCTCAACGTTTTTACCAATTGTAAGTTGACATAGCACTTATTTGAAAATTTTTTAGACTTTATGGTCCTAATTGCAGCGTGTCAGGTTGGATTCGATAACCTTTGATAACAAATAAGGTATTTAGCAATTTTCTGAAATTCTCACCCCGATAAGCTCAAAGAATTTATTCATATGAATCCAAATCATCCCGATTCGAATTTTTACGGTTTTTAACAGGTGTTTTCCTAATGAGCTCATATGCTCCCGATGATTCTCGTTCTGAAAGTTATCCTGTACGTTTACGTTCACCTCGTAAATATCTGACTAGATCTAGCAGACCCCTCATCGCGGAACTGATCTCGAAAGAAGTGCTAGTACAGTTTCGAGCCGTTAGGTCAGTTCGCAACATACGAAGTTAATTAACTTGACGTATAATTTTATCAATCAGCCTCTTGCGCACTGTGTCATCAGCTAAGGCAGGCCATTACAACCATCCCGAGGCGACACTGAAGTACCCTTACACCGCAGAGAGGCCCCTGTAAGAATGGAGGTGGAACCGAGCAATGATATGGACCGGCCAGTTTCGAATAGTCTAGTGACAACCGCAACAATCGGTTCGCGTTAAAGCTCACACAGCGTCAAAGAAGATTCAGTATACGCAGGAAATAGGAGTTAATAGTGCGAAGATTGTCCTGTGCGACGGTTTTTGCCAGTCGTCGCATCGCGGGCTCTCTGCTACGCACAAGGTTTAAATAACCTGATCTTTACGTGGCGCCGGCGGCGGGTATAGGCTGCTTGTTGACGTCGATACCTAAGTGATTGCAGTCTGTCTCTAATTTAATAGTGAAACTAGCTGCCGGCTGGTTTCGCTGGCGTTGCTGCAAAGATTCGATATCTATCAGGGCCACCTCCCCATGAGCTTAGTTTTTTATAATGACAGTAAACCAGTTTGTTTTTCAGTCGCGCTTAACAGTTCACGTCTAGACGTGAACAAAACGCTTGGCGCGAGGCTGGATGATAGGCTAAAGGATACAGGATTTACCCTGAGGATCGAGCAAGAAGTAGAGCAACGATATTTAGCATAGCCCCATTGCTACATCTGGCTAGAGATATCCTAACCGTAATGTTGAAAGCTATGATTAGCCCGCTATCACTTATCACGTACTGTCATTGTTGTAAGAGCCACTAAGCAATTTTTTCAGGTCGATGAGATAGTGTGTTCATATTAGAAGTCTGCAAATTATTCAATCAAAGGGCTGACGACTGTTCAGGAGCTAGTTCCAACCAACTGCTGCAGGTGGAGAGTGACTGCACAGTAACCAACGCTAATCTTGACGTTCCGCGGAATGATCCTAGAGAAGGCAATACGGATGCGAAGTTCACACTATATGTACCACTGAATGTTATACATTCCACCTCGGAACCATCAAAGTCAGAAATGAATCTCGCGCAAATATCGGTCTAGGTATGTTCTCAGTTTCCTCAGCTCATCATCTACTGCTCCATTTTTCAAGGTGTTATCCTTCAGTTTTCGCTTGGAACGGCACTTACGACCCCAGCGACGCTTCGTCAAGGATCGTCCGAGTCGCAGTTTAAATCCTGATAACGCGACGATAGTCGACCCATTGTATTTGCATCACAACATGTACATTTTACCATACATTTACTGCTACTTAAATTGTCCTCAATTCAAGAACCAGTCAAATAGCGTCTTTTTGCCACATGTGTACACCTGCATAGCTAGATACATTGAGCAGTATGTATACATGCATACCCTTGTATATATGTCAAGATTTACAATTTTAGATCAACCCAGTTTAGCGGATGGCGGCGTTTAGACAACAGATTCGACTTTCCCTACGACATTGTATAATTACGATTTTTTCTATGTTAACGGGCGTCAGTCACTCGAGTTATAATCGAATTATTGTTATATGACATTGTTGATTCTCTTAAACGCCTAAAGGTTGTCTTTTTATCGAGGAATATCTTTTTTGCTTTGCCCGAAGGATAATATTTATTCCAAACTATCATCATTTGTCTCAGCCTTTCGACTATTCGGTAAAAAAAAAAAAAAAAAAAAAAAAAAAAACAGTAAAGTTATGTTTCATTTTCCCATAAACATACGCCCCATGAGACCCTTAAAGCTAACATGTCCATTATCGACTAATAGAGAACGTTTGATCTTACGATGCTTCTATCATACCTGAGAAACCTTTCTAGATATGCGATTCATTGTATCATACATAAATAAACTAGCTAAAATTGTTACATGCACAATTTTTGTCTCGTTTCGTTAACAGGATAGTTGAAAATAGTGGGAAGGATTTGTTCGTTTAAAATAGCCTTTGCGAAGTGTAGGATACGATTGCGGTACACATATAGACCTCAACAATCATCATGGATGAACGGAGTTAAAACATATTAACTCAATACGTGTAAAATGGCTCCAAGGAGTAGGAGTTGGTAAATTGTGAAACTAACCGAGCTAAAGTTCTGTTCGTAGTCTTGGCGTCCGTAACTTGAACTATTTCTAACCATTTCTAGCCATTATCGAAAGGGAAAGATTCGAAGAGAAGAAAGTATTAGAAGAATCGATTCAGATTAGCTGAGATACGAAAATAGTTGTTTCAACCCGAAATAGAACGATTTAGGATTCTTGTTTTAGCGTAACGCGTGGACTGCACAATTTGTCCTATTGGCTTTGTTACAGTGCTAGGGATATTGTTTATCTATTTTTTTTTTTTATTGAATGAATTAGCTTCATTTCTTGGGTCTCGCTTTCGCACACCGGGAATTCTTGATCGAAGCTCTTATAAACTGTCGTTAAGCTGACATCGTCCGGCAAATCGACATCCTGAATGAACAAAACATCGAATAGCTAACTGTTAGAGCGGCAACGATATATATATATATGAATTATAATAAAAGCTCCTTTATTTTAATAATTAGGATAACACCTGTCTTTGAGGGGGGTCGGATCAGATATTTTTTAACGGGATAATCTGGTAAGGGTACTACGTCTATTGCTATTACGCCCGTTTAGGCAAGCAATCTGTGTCAATGCACCTGCATGTGAAGAAAATCACCAAATGTTTTCCACTTATCTAATATAAACAGTATCACGCACTTAGCGTAGCAAATCTGACATTTAATATTATAGCGTTATTCGTCCATTGCAGACAATGAACAGTTATACCACTGAAAAGTTCTAGATGTTTATCTTACCTTACATATACATAGTAAAATATGTGCTTTTCTTCATGATCGCATGAAGTGAGCCCCATGCGCGAAGAGTCCCCATCGCAACGAAGTATTTTCAAGCTGGACATTTCCGCAAGCTTTTCAATATGTATGCTAAATTTAAAGGAATAACCTATCTCGTTACAGTGTCGTCTATTTTGGAAGTCTGTTTATTGATGTACTTATCTTAAATGATTTAGTTTCCATCGCACATGAAGCGACGTTCTCGAGATTAATCAAATTATCGAAACTCGAATTTTTCCTAAGCTGAAAAACAAGATGGCGACGGAAGCGGCTCAAGCTAACCGCCATTTTGTTATTCCCATTAAGTGTTCGTATTTTTTTTCACTTGGGAGAAATTTCAAATGATCGAAATAGGCACCAGGTATTCTTCTCTACACTTTCTCTGTCGACCGGCACAACGTCACGAACACAACAGCGCACGATTTGTCGTGCCTATTAATAGCCCGTGTCCGCATTTTGTTTTCAGTTCAGTAGCAATAAAGAAGAGAAGAAACACCTGTTGACCTTGTGTTTGGTGCCATTGGCCTAAATAAATCAAATGGAGATTGTCAGTTTTCCAGAACTGAATCATGAAACCCTGTTCACTAATTCTGCCCTTTCGACTCACTCATAAACGTCTATGGATTCCAATTAATTGATACTGTTCGTAATACGTTTCTTTTATTTATTATTGGAATCGGCACGAGGCCGGCGTACATGTAATTCAAAACTCTCGTACTTCTCTATCGCCGTCGGCAAATCCTCCACAGAAAACGTCACCTCGACTCCAGTGGATCAAGGTTCGTGGATACAAAACTGAAAATAAAATCCTTACTAAGGTCCAAGGTAGCTAACCGTCTTTTTGTGGCATCGTCAATTTGGCTCTGGCCGACCTGTTCGTTGCTTGAATTAGACAGAAGCTCCTCTAAAACAGTCGTCCACAACCGATACCAACACATTAACATATAGCTACATACACGCTTGCAGATGTCCCCCCGCGAACAACAATGATTTATTATATTTCCTGGCTATATACAACAAAAGCATTAAATTGGTTGTCACCCAGAAGCGTCACGTAATTACCTCCTGGTTACCGGAGTTCTGCCACGTAAAAAGGAGTACAAATCGTTAACAGTAGAAGACGAGACTCTGTGATTGTAATATGCGTGGCATTTATAAATAGACGTTGTGTATCTTGGGTGGAAATTAATAGTTCAAATAAGTAGTTCTAGACTAGCGACTAGAGGAGGCTGCAGCAGATTGCACGCGCATTTTTAAGGGCCAGCCAAGAATCGACAAAACCCACTGGTCTTCGCCTTCGTGGGCAAAGTGATGGCACAGCCCAGATACCTTCTGCATAACGACGTGCGGATCTATATAATGACATGTTTCAGTAATGATCAGAAATACAAAGAGAATCGCGGACACTTTTGAAAGCGGTTTTTGTCTCCTGGGAGATCTCATATGTAATGACAAAAGTATTCCTCAGGAAACGCAACCTTTTCCTAATTGTATCGTAACAGCCCTATTGCTATGCCACTCAGTCCTTGGATTGCCTGGTGCGATACAAGGGCCAAGGCAACAGCCCCACTCATCTGGAGAAATGCGACAGCCTAAAAGAGTAACCTCGGTCGAATGGTTCGGCTGCATTTACAATTCCCTCGAATCACCTTATAGTGCTGTCAAATGAAGATCCGTGGTGAGGGTCATGAAGGAAATTGAGAATTAACAGTCTGTTGTCCCGGCTATAGATCTCACCGTCGGGAGAGTTCACGCTCATCTTACATCCATAAGCGCGTCTTAAGTTTACAGGTAAAGTTATTTCTCAAACCTTTAAATCGACTACAGTGTGCTGTCGCTGCCGTGGTTATTATATCCGTCTAGCGACAAGTGATTGGCCATCTTTTCGCTTCTACGTCCACATGTTAGACCGAGCAATGGAGCCGGTTAATGTTTACGCCGAGCCCTATAGCTTCTTCTTAAAAAAAATGCAACTATAGGAAACGCAAGTCGTATCCCCGTTCAAGCTTAACTTTTCGCGTTTCGAATAAATAACCGTAACAAGTATTGGAAAAAGTCACATTCGCATACTGAACACCTTTGTTGGTTTTTTGCATCGATATCGGTCAAACGAGCCAGCGCACACGGCCACCGTGTCGACGACAAACTCCTTCTGAATTAGTTTTGTTACTGATCATTCGGTGATCAATTTATTCTCCTCCGTTCCGATGTGGGAATACAAAACAACTGGAATATACATGTTGGGTTTCCGAACCCAGTGTGAACGATCCCATTTAAACGTAGCAAGTAGGCGATGAAACGAAAAATTGTCGTAGAAATCAGGCCGCAGATTTCATCTGCTTTCAAATTCGGTGATTGAGTGAACGAGTTGTCTGATATATTTACTAGAACTCAAATGTTTGTGCTAAATTTAACAAAATCGGTCGGCAAAAAAAGATTTAGATATCGAATCACTTAGAAATATTTCGAAATTCCGGCTAGTACTATCTATCTATATATTAATATTTACTTGGAGGCGAACAGTTATTATTTTCAGTGGCCTCGCGCCTCCCAACTTTAAGTCTTTTGTGAAATTGCGTACATTTGAATACATTTTATTTAGGAGTGCAGGCGTAACTTAGGTACGCACATAATAACAATGTTATTCATTTGATGCGGCTGGTAGGGATAAACTGTTATGAACGCCTCCTGAGTGACACCTTTACGCTAGCAAGGATCGGATTCAAACAGAACTTTCACGCGAAGTTAAGGTAGGAGAAAATACTTGTTTGCAGAAACAACGTGTCTTTGGTACAGAATTTTCTGCTTTGTAACTATGTAGGCGTTCGTTATTTTTACGTGTGTAGATCCATGCATATTTCATGTACCCGAAAACGCTACATCACAACGAGAACATGTGCGAAGTGAGCATGATACGTTATAAAAATATCTAGGAATAAGTTGTTATGTTCTTGATCGGTTTTCTTCGCGTTACCTTTTAGAAAAAGCTCTTGGCAAGTATTTACACCTCGATTCAAAGTCACTGGGTTAGACTTCGCCCAGTTCCTTGTTTTAGCCTTTTTCATCTTCTTTTGTTCTTAGAATGAATTTCAGATCTCTTCGTCCATTACCGTTTACGTACCAATCCGCTCCATCTAAGCGGCCGAATTTTCAATGCGACAGTCCGTGCACATACTAGAGTAGGTTAATAAGCAAGTTCCTCTTATCCGTGTTCAATATCTGTTTTTAAGCAAGGACGAAAACGTACCGTCGATAGAATAGAACTATATTCGTTACTAAAGAAAGTCGTCGCTATGGTAACTATGTGATAATAACTCAATTCATGAACGCGCCTGGTAGGCCAAGGAACATTTTCCAATAAGAATGTGTTGCATAATTTAGGCACATTGCGTTTATATTTAGCGTCAAAGCGATAAATGTTACAGTTGTTAGAGAATCCGCGTAGAAAAAGTGTGGCGCTAATATCTAATTGTTAGAAAGGTCTGAGATGTTGTCATCTGAAATCCATTTATGACAGCCTTTAGCGAGAATACGAAACGAATACTCGATTTAACGACATGACTTACCAAAGACTGTATAGTTTCATCAGTATTAAGACATTTGTGACCGTTAATCAATTCATAAATGAGATTCGTCCCACGCAATCTCTCTGATCATATAGCTGGAGACCGACAACTTCATGTCAAGTCTAGAAGACGTCTAGGCGCACTGGTCTGAGGTGCATGTCGAAAATGAGCATGGATAAAGCTTTATGGGTCTCAACCTAAATATGAACCTTGTCATCAGCAGGTTCTAGCTGATCAATAGGAGTTAGCGGTCTAAAGCTGAGAGAATCTCTGCCTAAAAATATGAAATGCAGGTGGCTGTCGCTGCATGGTATTTGTCGCAAAAGCTTTTTTTCCACATAACAATTGAAAACACTCGCTCACGAAGGCACGCAGAACAGATATGAGATTTTCTGTGGATTATTCTGAGAAGGCATTGTTGATCCTTAAATACAGAAAATAAAGTAACTTTACTAAAAAGAATTACTGTTAGAGCTAACGACGTCTGTGTCAAGTTCCTTGCTAGACAACAATTGATTCTCAACTTTCATGTTGCGATTTTCTATCGAAGTCCAAAATCTTTCAGATTGAACGGCATTAAGGAAAAATGTGAGCGGTGGAGCAAACCGATCGATCAAGGCCAAATAGCGTTCCGTTCGGACAAGCCACAAGCACAATGTAGACTAACGTGATTTACTGAGTATGTTGTAGATGATAGTAGTTATATGAGCAACTTAAAGACAGACGTACACGAACTTTTCCTTTTTGAAAAAGCGGAACATAGTCCATAACTGCTCCGCGTCTCTGTCGTTATCGGACGGGCATGTTGCACCGCTAAGATATACCAGAACATCTATCTAATGTGTCGTGTTGACTATACCGGCCGATTAAAACATCAACCAATCTATTTACCAATTGCTTAGTTTTTTTTTTTTTTTTTTTATAGCACGTAGCAGGACTCTACCACGTTGCTAAGCGAATCCGGTGGACCTTAAAATTAATAACTTTCGAATTAATTGAGCTAGAATTACCATCTTTTAATGCATTCCACGCACTCTCGTTTATTATCTACCTAGCGCTCTAGCAGTTTTTGGACAGCCACATACCTATCGTTCGTGTTTCTACATAAAAATTCCCTATGTATGGCTTCTCGAGGTAAATCGATAGTAGGATATGCTGGTCTACCAATTGACCTTTGTAGGGAGTGGAAGGCCTTGTTATTATGCTGGACCTGGCTAGAGAAAATAAGCAGGTTAAACCCAGTATTGGATATTCATTTGCTAAATCCAGGAAGTACCTATGGCATGGCGATGAGGTGTGGCCTTGTCATCGAGTAACCGGGCTGCGTGCATTCAATTGTCATGCTATCGGTGCACGAATCTGCTGAGGAACTCGAAATAGCGGGCTGTCTTCATTGTCTGATTTTTGGCACGTTTTCATAATAGCAGATGCCCTTGATGACCTTGTGACCTACCTCTCTCGCCTGCTTCATGCCCGGCTGGCGGTAGAGATAAAACCAAGCATTGTTTACGATGACCGTATGCTGCAGGGGGTCTTCTGTTGATGAAGGTACCGAGAAACTGTGCGTGAAACACACTACACGCATTTTCAACTGTCCTGGGACAAATTCGCGGCTCAGTAGAATTTGCTAACCTACCCTCATTTTGCGTTTTCGGCGATGTTCTCCCTAGTCTTTGATAAACGGTACAGCCTTCGAGGAGCGAATACGTAATCACTGAGGCTTGATTTTCGCGATCTCACTTCTTCTCGAGTAAACTCTACCATCTTTTATGCAAAAGTTTTGTAGAGAATCAGAGTATTAACTCAGAGCCATGTTATCCGCACATAGTTCAAAAGTCCACCAGATTCGCCTGTATATACATGTGTGCGTTCGTGTGTCGTCGTTAATCTTCATAATTTTTAATGTTAGTATTTTACCTCTGTTGACGTGTAATACGGACAGCTTTTTCTATGCCTCGATTTGCCATCTTGGTGCTTGACATGATTCTTAAGCGTCGTGGCTTCTTTTGCGTCGCTGCTCAACGCGATATCCGTTACTATATCTGAACGCTATATGAGAACGCAATTCTGAATTCCCATGTACCTAGCGGTGGATGTGCCATAGGACGTACTCTGCAATAGCTGATAGAAGCTGCACTTTTTAGTCGTCGTTATACTCGCACCTTAAATGAGTGCTCATTGTGGCACTGTTGCGTCATCCGTATATCCATGTGAAGCTTCATCTATTTCAAACGTAAACGCTCATGCTGCCTCAGTTGTTTTTGTTTAAAAATCTATATATATTTGATATTACGCCAGCCGTACGGTGGCTGTCGAGTGCTCTAATCTTTAATGTGTTATTGAATATATGGTTATATTTATAGCATTCGTTTCATGTAGGAATTATTGTGTAATCATAACAGCAAGATAGCAAATCTGCTAGGTAACGTATCTTGATTCCAGAAATGCTACACTGTGTTTAATACAAGGTCAAACATGTAGAACAATAATATAAAATAAGGCCTCGTCGTCGTTTTAACAAAGCTTTTGTTATAGACCTAAATAGCATTAAAAAATTCGAAGGACTAGCTTGAGAAAACAAAAATATCCACGCTGGCGAGCGTGACCGCTGATAAACGCGCACAGCCTGGCAAGGCGCATACAATAACAGTTCCGTTATATTGTGTCCTTTTTGCATGCCGGCGACGACGTGTTAAATTACACAGACCTAACTAAACACTTGTAAGGAATAATAGTATTTGCGCTTTTTTTTATTTTTGGCAATCGTACATCGTTTTGCAAACTCCTAGACGAGCTCCTGTAGAGCTGTGAAGACTTGGCTCTGAATGGACCATTTGAAAAAAACAATGAGGATACATTTAGTAGATTGGAAGTTTTCACATGAACGATGATTTGTTTGATAAAATTTAGAGTACATACTATGATTGACGATGTCGGAAACGGTGTGTTTGGCTTGGTTCGATGACTAAACGCATCGAGGTATGATTTTTGTAAAGATATTTTTCTTTTCCTTAATTTCACAAACCTTATTGGCGAAGTAAACCCATAGAATATTCGGTGAAATAATTGTGCTAAGGGGAAATCTTTAAAGAATGTGATATAATAGTTTCATAGTTGCCGGTTGTCGGATTTGTATATCCTTCGACGATGCCCAAATACCAGCAAAAATTGGTCATAGGTCCAACAGTAAGTTATTGCCAGTCGAAGTACTTACAAACAAATAACAGGCCTTCTTCCTTGTCATAGTGATCATAATTAATATCATAGGAGGAAATAGCTTATGTTTCATATATTAATGATGAAGTGCTAACGTGATTTAGCTAAAGTAATGAAAGAAACGGGAGAAGTCATTGAAAGAAATGTATTGATTTACCAAAACGGACGGATCAGATTCTACTTAGAAAATTGCTTCTTTGTGAAAAAAGACACTTTTTCTCGGACTTTTTTCGCTGGGCTGAATTTAATTATTAAAATCACTGCTGTCAGTGTATTTACGGAGTGCAAAGCTACCCGAATAGACGTTGTGGATTCTAGAAAACGCTATTTTCGTATATCTGGCGCTTCAATATTGCCAAACTCCAGCCTAACGATTACCGCTGGGTTCTCGTTTTCATAATAAACAGGTTAAGAAATACACGCCGTAATTGGAGGCACAGCTGACACCAACCCTGAATTTTCAGCGGAAGCTCCGAAAATAAGTATTCTAACATTTTTCCGGGGAAGTTCTACGCTTTCTGTTCATCCCGCTCTATGCTGTAAAAGTGAACCCTTTCAAAAAAGTTACTGCCAAGCATAACTTCAGGTGGCTGTCCCTTACCACAAAACAAACTGCGTCTACGCCAGTAAGCGCCTGTATGTATAGCAGGCAAACCCGTTACCACTGTCGCACGATTTGGAATTGGAGACTGCACGGTTTTATGCATCCGAAATGACTCTGATATTGACTGGATTACAGCTGTAACAAGCACACCTACACGCATTTGTTAGCCTGCACATCCTATCATTGATTTTGACCCTAGATTGACACGCACAACTCACACGATTTTATAATCATTTAATTTATATTACAAGAGAAATATCTATCGTTGCAATTGGTATTGATGTCGCTTGTTCAGTGCAGATCTTCAGTTGTGCTGCCTTGCCCACTAAGCAAAGTTAAACCGCGCGAACTTATTTCGCGACGCTTCAGTCGTTTATCGAGCCAGGATTTTACGTTGACTTTTGGAGTAACTAAACTTCCGGCTTCAACGGTGGGCTCCTCTGTACCCGTAGGTAGAGCTTGCTGCAAATACGGCCAGTGTATACGCACAATAAGCTTTATTTCCGGAGCCACCCCTTCAGCCCTTGGGCGATCGGCTGCCCACCAATAGATATAGAAAACATACACACATTTGATTTCGTTGAGAGCGAACTCCTCGGCCTCCTCAGATGCGTCGTGCAGAACAGCTACATGATGGTTGCTGCAGAGCACCTCAGGCTCAAGTTCTACTTTGCGGAATTTGAGTTGTTTTAAACTTGGATCTGCCCGTGAGTTATCGGGTGGGCGTTCGGGCAGATCTGCATTTCGACCCACGTTTGGACTTCCGGTTTGACCCTCTTCTGGGTCATCATCTTGACTTCTGCCTTTGTTTTCGTCTTGGTTGCCGTTTTGGCCCGCATTTTCATTACCATTTTGGCTTGCATCTTGGCCGCCATATAAATCGTCGGGAGTATATAACCAGAATCGAGTTTGCAGCCACCATTCTGAACTTTCCCAGTTTATCTTAATATCTCGATAGTTCCAGTCAACAATCCATTGACCTTCACCGGGCTGTTGCATATAAATGCAGTGATTGTTGGGTTCCAACTCGTTACCGTCGTCATCAATAGTTCCGATACAGACGCGCAGCCGAGGAATGGCTCGTGTGTAAGCGTTACATGCAACGCGAAGAGTATCTCCGCTTGGCATATGATCTTCCGGCGAAAGAGGATGGTGCTGAAACCTGTGCCACGTGCGCGTGCCATCAGACGAAATTCTCTCACTTACACGAGGGAAAGGCAATCTATTATAAATTAAGCGGAATAGTTCCTGCCACAAGTCATTCTGCAATGAAAAACGGACAACAACGTAATGTCAACATCATCATAGCGAAACAAACGGAAAACAGAAAACAATTAGATCAACAGTAACAGTCCATATGTTCAAGACAAAGTTATGTTTGTGATTTGTATGTGTGTGGAAGATAGTGATACGTCCGAATCTCGAAATAGTTAAAACTGAAACGCTCCGAAGCCGAGGTGTATGCGCAGTTATCTACCCATGTGCTAGCATTTATGTTCATTCGTGGAGTGCGCGTATAAGGGAAACTATAAAATACGAAACATTTCGACAACCTACCTTTTGAAGCTTTCCAACAAGAAGCAGATACAAAATATGATCATAAAATTTTAAATAAATTCGTCGGAATAGGTCGAGTCCCGGTTCCAGTTCCACAGGATCTAAACCACCCTGCAGGAAACGTCGCTTACATTTGCGGACGCCAAAACGTCGAACTGGTCCAATGAAGTGTGATAACAACTCGTGCTCACTGCTCGCACTCAGCGACATGGTCGTACGTAGTCGCTGTTGTACGTAGATCAATATTGCCACTCTGGTCGAGTTTCGTTAATTTTTGCTTTCTATCAGTACTAGCTGGCTTAACATTGTTGTTCGTAGATCTTTGATTCGTGGATCTTAAATGGC
Source organism: Varroa jacobsoni (assembly GCF_002532875.2). Classification (NCBI taxonomy): domain Eukaryota; kingdom Metazoa; phylum Arthropoda; class Arachnida; order Mesostigmata; family Varroidae; genus Varroa; species Varroa jacobsoni. The sequence goes on from NW_019214572.1 coordinate 102,902, forward strand.
TTGAACAGCTACTTTCGGGATAGGTCTCTTTGGAAAACACAGGGAGGAATAAAGTGTTAGGCCGTTATAGGCAGTAGTTAATACGATGGGAATTAAACATGTACGGGTAAGATTCTTAAAGAATGTCCCGGCCGAAGAAAAAAACACTGCCTAAATGTTGTTGCGTAAAAGTAACGACTTTTTTTAACTTCAAATAAAACGTATCTATCATAACAGGAACTTTTTTTTTTCTTTCATAGCCGTATATGCAGGTCATGATGCCGACAAAAAGTAGTTCAAGTATTTAAAATAAAACTCATAGTAGCTATAAAAG